>NW_007730910.1:39029-59050 GCF_000696425.1 Galeopterus variegatus | reverse complement strand
GGGATCCGAACCCTCGGACGGGAGCGCCGCCGCGCTTCCCAAGCGGCGCACTATCCAGTGCGCCACCGGGCCGGCCCCTTCTGTATGTTTTTTGACCATTTATCTTTAAGAAAGTGCCTGTTCAAGGCTTTCAGCGATTTTTCTGCTGGATTGTTTGTCTTTCCTGACTGATTTATCAGGATTTCTTATGTTGCGAATGCAAGTCCTTTTGTCAGATGCACCTCCGTTGCCCATATCTTCTCCCACGCTGTGGCTAGCCATTTCCTTAATGGTGTTGCTTTACATGGAGGCAACTGTGTTTTAGTGTCACGCTCATCATTTGATTCACAAGGGCTATATTTCAAACATCCTAAAAGTTTGCCACCCAGAAGAAGGTGTTTTCACCTTGCTTTCTTAGACCGGGATTCTTAACCTTGTTCAGCTTGAGAGTCCTGGGCTTGTTCCCATGGCCCTGCAGGCCTGGGGCAAGGGTAGGAGGGAAGAAAAAGGACAGAAAATGGAGAGGGAAGGGGCGAGAGGCCAACGGCTGGGAAGTGGAGAGTGGACAGGTGATTGGGTCAGCCCAAGCTGAGGCCGTGATGAGCAGGCTGCTTTCCGGAGGGGACAGATCCAGTTCAGGGCTCTAGAAAGTACAAGGAACATGGAGAAAGGAGCAGTTAAACTCAGCCCCAGCGCAGGGGAAGGGAAGGGATCTTAGGAATCCCAGGGGAGCTGATACCTGAGCAGGGCCTCAAGGGGAGCAGGGGTCTGCCAGGTGAGGAAGGTGGGAGGCAGTGACATGACAGGGTTCTGAGGGCTGTCACGTGGGGAGGTGAATAGCACATCGAGTGTGGTTTGTGGAGGGGAGTGGCAGGCAAGGCTGGAGACAGTTTCTGAGGGCCCTTCTGTTCCCCTATCCTGTGGGCCACGGGAGCCATTGAAGGTTGTAGAGTAGAGCGGGCAGTGGCCCGGCTGTGTGAGCGAGGGCTGGAGGTGGAGGCTGAGAGTAGAGGTGAGGTGAGGCCCTGCGGACCTTGGCTGTGGATGGGGAGGGAGAGGGGAGTGAAGACCTGGACTCTTCTTTGTTTGAGGAAAGCAGGTTCTCATCTATCTGGGGCAGGGGGTCTTGGCTGTGCAAGGTATTGGTGTCGCAAGAGACTTTGGATTTACCATAGGGGGGATGGGGAGGCTGGACTGGCCCAGGAGGCCTCAGAGCCCTGGTCCTGCCTCTTCCAGCCCCGACGCTGGACCCGAGCCCAGCTGCTGGCATGGTCACTGGGGAGTGGCATGGAGCACAGCTGGAATGTCGCCCTGCACCTCATCCCATGACACCCACATCCATACCCACTGAACACTTTTGTTTTTCAGGACCCTGTCTGTCAAAGAGAGCAGCTTTGTGGAAAAGATGAAGAAAACGGTGAGTTTCCTTTGCTTTCGCTCTTCTCAGCGAGTCTTGGCCCTGGGGGCACACGGGGAGTCCCGCAGAGGACCAGCTGCACTGGCCAGAGGAGGGCGGGCAGGCGCCGAGCAGGGGCAGGCTGGGCTCATCACATGTGCGTTCCTGTCTGACCAGAGCCCCGAAGCTGCTCTGCCGTTGCTGGGACAGTTGACTTTGTTGTTTTGAGTGTTTACTTCTTGAACAAAACAAGAGATAAGAACAGACCCTCCCTCTGACTCATGATGCTGCCCCTTCTCCCCTTCCATCCCAGGCTGTGTCCAGGAGCAAATGTAAATCTCACCTGGCTGTGGTCGTGGCTGCCACAGCTTTATCTCTGCTTTGTTTTTGTTTATTTAATCTCTGTTTGTTTGTGTTTGATTTTATGAATAGGCACTACATTCACATGGTTAAAATCCAAAACATAAACTATTCAGTAGAAAGCCTCCCTCCCCTGTTCTTAGCATTTATGGATCCTTCTAGTGCTCCTTTATGCACATACAAATAAAAACAGAGATTCTTATTTTACCCTTTTTTTAAACACAAAAGGTGGCATATGACATACACTGTTACAGACCTTGCTTTTTTTTTTTTTTTTTTTAACTTAATAGTATGTCTTGGCAGTCCTTCCATACCAATACAAAGATACCGCCCTCATTATTACAGCTGTGTAGTGATTCCCTTTTATGGGCATATGGATGTTCTGTAGTTTTAACTGTGTCCGCTCATGGTCACATAGGATATTTCTCATCTTTAGCTCCTACAAACAATGCTTCTGTGAATATGTAGATCAATTTGCACATTTTCAAATACAGTACGATCCCAGAAGTGGAACTGTTGGATGAAAAGGTACCTGCATTAATTGTGATAGAAGCTACCACTTGTCCCCATAGGGGTTACAGCAGGGCATACGCTGGAGAATTAGCAACATGTGAGAAAACCTGCTCCCCCACAGCCTTTCCAGCAGAGTTTGTTATCAAGGTTTGGATTTTGCCAGTTCTCTAGGTAAAAAAAAAAAAAATCTCAGTGTAGTTCTGATTTGCATTTTTCTTATGAATGAGGTTAAGTAGATCTTCATACATTTAGATGGCATTTTTTTCTTCTTTTTTTTTTTTTTTTCCTTTTTGTCTTTTTTCGTGTCCGGCAACGGATCGCAACCCTCAGTGTCGCGCCCGTACCGGACCGGGACCGGCAACGGGATCGCAACCCTCGGTGTCGCGCCTGCACCTCGCTCAGCCAGTGAGCGGAAACCGGTCTGTATGTGGGATCCGAACCCTCGGCGGGAGCGCCACCGTGCTTCCCAAGCAGCACACTGTAGCAGTGCGCCACCAGGCCGGCCCTTTTTCTTCTTTTTTAAATAGATTTTCTATTCAAAACTTTTGCCCATTTTTCTTTTGGGATTGATCTTTCTCAAGGAACTCCTTAAAATGATTAGGGAGATTAACCCCTTGTCTGTTATATGAGTTGAAAATATTTTGCCCATTAGCAATCTATCTTTTGACTTGGCTTACCGTGTTTTTGGTTGGGTGGTTGGTTGTTCATTTTACTGTATAACAGTTACATAGTCAACTTTATTATTCTTTCTTTTTATGACTTCTGCACTTGGAGTCATAATTTGAAAGGAATTCCCCACTCTAAAGAGATGAAGGTATTCTTCCATGTTTTCTTCTAGTAGTTTTATGGTTTTGTTTTTTCATATTTAAAATTTTACCTATAGCGATTTTACGCTGGTGTAAGATGTGAGGTATGGATCCAACTCTACTTTTTTACACACGTCTAAATGCCATGTAATAGAGTCTGTCTTTTCCCCACTGATTTGAAATGCCACCTTTATCATATACTAATTCCCATATGTGTTAGGGTCTATTTCCATATTTTTCTGTTCTAGTACTTTGACCTAGCTGTCTGTTTACATTTAGTATCATAATGCTTTAATCATTGAAGTTGTATAATTTGTTTCAATATATGATAGGGCCAGGCAGCACCCCACCCCAACCCATTGGTCTTATTTTTCAGAGTTTTCCTGGCTATTATTTTATATGTATTTATTTTATTTTGGGTAATAGCTTTATTGAGATAATTTACATACCATACAATTTACCCATTTTAAAGTATACACTTCAGTGTTTTTCAGTATACTCACAGAACTGTGCAACAGTCATCTGTCAATTTTAGAACGTTTTCATCATCCCAAAGAAACCCTATAGCCCTTAACAGTCACTCATCATTCCCCAAACCCCCACCCCCCAGCCCTAAGGAACCACTCATCTTTCTGTCTCTATGGATTTGCCTATTCTGGACATTTCATATAAGTGGAATAATACAATATGTGGCCTTGTGCGTCTGGATTCTTTCACCTAGCATAGTGTTTTCAAAGTCATCCATGTTGTAGCATGTATCAGTACTTCATTCCTTTTTATTACCAAGTAATATTTCAGTGTATGGATTCATGTTTATTTTTCCATGTGACTTTTAGGATCAGTTTGTTCAGGAAAAGAGTCATTTCAATTTTTTATTAGGATCGTGTTACATTTCTGTATTGTCGTAGGAGAACAGACATCTTTGTGGGATGAGTCTTCCTGTCCACAGTCAGTGCTTCCATTTGATTAAGTCCCTTTATGTATCATTTAGGAGTTTCTCCCAGATTTCTTGTAAGTTTGTTTCTAGGTATTTTATATATGTTGATGCTACTGTAAATATTTAGCTACTATTTTATATCCTGTTTTGTTCCTTTAACCTGATATCATAGGCATTTTCTCCTTTATTAATTAGTTTTATAGTGATTATTTTAAAATATCCATTTTAATGATTTAACAATGATTTGTAGAAAACACAGGAAATTTAAAAGGTGTAAGAACACATTAAACCAACTGTAGCCCTTAAGTTTTATTTTGTACCTGTATGAGCTGGGGTTCAGTGTGAAAACCAGAGACGACTCCAAGCATTTTAGGCATTTTCATCTGGGAGGGATCTCACACGGGGATGTTGGGCTTCCAAATTATTGGAAAGGGCTAAAGGAGGAGGTTTCAGGCTGGTCTGAGGGATATAAGCAACTGATCTAGGGGGAGCTGCTCCCTCTGAATCTAGCCTGGGACTCTTGAGTTCAGGATACACTATGTGTAGCTGTGATCCAGGGATCAGAAGCTCCTTCTGCATTTGCCCCTTGACACTCCATAAGCCAGGACCACCAGAAATACCTCAGACACTGAAGAATGGGCCCTGTGACAACCACTCACATCTGCATAAGGGACAGGAAGCCTTCGCCTCCCTTCCACCTTCCAGAACTTGCTAATAAGCACATTCAGTTCACTGAACCTAATTTGCTGCAACTCCAGCTGCAAGTGGGTCTGGAGCAGGATTTCAAGCTTTTCAGTAGCTGCTACAGGGGGAGGGTAGAATGAAGAGCATGTGAGCCAATCCCTGTTGTCTAAATTTTTATAATGAACATGTATTACTTCTATAATCAACCAAAAAACACACCCACAGTTCCCATTTAGAGACTCTTGGTATATTTCTTGCCACTCTTTTTCCTTTGTGCATGTGTGTGTGTAAACAAAAATGTATATTATGTTTTGTTTTATATATGTGTGTGTGTATACATATATATATATATATATATATATATATATAAAACAAAATTGGATTCTACTATACATACTATTTGGCTACCTTCTTGTTTTAATTAACATTATGTTGTGTTCTTCCCGTGTCATTAAAAATGTGTCAGAGGTGTGATCTTGATCAGCTGTGTGTGTAAGATTCTATGGTGTCCCCGGCTGGAGTCCTTTGGGTGACTTTTGCCCTCCTCCAGCACAGTGTCTGTGACAGGAAGATGCCAGCCTCAGAGGGACTTAGAAAGAACTTGAAGGAAAGAGGATGCCCGTGGGTGGCCCTGCCTGACCGGCCTGCACCTGCTGGTGTCTGCTGGAGCTTGGAGTGAAGCCTGTGGCTCTTGGGCCTCCCTCTGACCCCCCGTGTCTGGCCTTCCCTAGGGCAGGAACATTGTAGTGTTCTATGGCTCCCAGACCGGGACCGCCGAGGAGTTTGCCAACCGTTTGTCCAAGGACGCCCACCGCTACGGGATGCGGGGCATGGCAGCAGACCCCGAGGAGTATGACTTGGTAAGCTCCCGCCAGGCACTGGCCCCTTCCTCCCAGCACTTCCGGCGGTATTAAGGAATTCATCTCTGAATCATGGAGAGGCATAAAGGGCTGAGTTAGCCAAAGGGCCATCAGGAATGGGCATCTCCTGGCATTTGTTCTGGCGCCAAGTGGTGCCAGTGTTCAGGACGTTAAGAAGCCTTGGCCCGGGGGCAGCGAGGCTGCTATGTGCACACATATGTCTACTCACCACGCTGCTCAGGCTCACCTGCTGTGGCCACCACACCATGGAGCTTCACTGGCTGGGCAGGGGCGAGCAGAAGGGACTTGGCCACTTAGTGGACTGGGTGCAGGCTACAAAATGACAGGGTCTCAGAAGGTCAGGAGAGGAACTCTGTCCCATTTTCCCCACCCATAGTGGCCCAAGAGTCAATAAGAAGAGTCAGGGGTCTGGATACTGATTCCACCTGCCCTGACTGCCCTGTGACCCTGGGCAGCCCCTGCCCATGCAGGACCCTTTCCTCGCCTACAAGGATGAACACAGGCATCCGACGGCTCATCTCTGAGAACCGTTCTGCTGGCCTTGTGATGAGGCTGTCATTAACTTGTGTGTCTGCACCAGAGTAGGAGGGGACCAGGGAAGAGTGTGCCATGGGGAGGGGCTCAGAGAGCCTGACAATCTGGGAAAGGGCCACAGTCTGAACTGCAGGATCCCCCTCCTGTGGCCTGCCTCAGCATGGTGCCCCCCTTTGGGCCACTATGAGGCTAAGTTGCCCCCAGCCTTGTCTCTGAGGGCTGTGGGGAGCAGGCCTGCCCCTCACCGCACCCCAGGCTTGCCTCACTCTTTCTCCTCCTGGCACTGGTCCCCTCCTCCTCTCCCTCCTTGCATGGTTTAGGCTCTCCAAAGTGCAGGACATTTCCAGCAGTCTGCTTGCCTGTTTCTGGGTTGGGAGAGCTAGTAACTGTGACCAGGCCACCAGCACCAGGAGGAGGCAGTGAGCAGGAGAGGGGGATCCGATCCTTAGGCATCCACCCCTCAGGAGGGAGAGGCTGCCTGCTAGTAACTGTGACCAGGCCACCAGCACCAGGAGGAGGCAGTGAGCAGGAGAGGGGGATCCAATCCTTAGGCATCCACCCCTCAGGAGGGAGAGGCTGCCTGGAGGCAGGTGGGCCTGGGAAGATGCCCCCAGGAGTTGCCTTCCTGTAGCTCGCTGACAGGTCACATTGTGGCCAGCTTTTGCCCGGCTGACTGAAGGACAAGCTGCTCCTGTGGCTGTGACAGCGCAGAGCACACTTTCCCTCAGAAGCAGCCCTCCTGAGCGCCAGCTGCTTCCCTCATGGCCCATCCACTCCCCGCTCCACTCTCTGCCTTCCGGCTCTCGGCGATGGGTACCGCCTGCCCCCGTCCATCTGCAGGCTCCTTCCAAGTCTGTGGACAGTTTAGTTAGAAATTAATGAGTGCCCAGGCCATGACACGCACCAGGGACTCTGTGCAATGATGAGGTTCCCCCAGAGCAGCCCAGGGCTGGATGCACAGGAGACCACATTCTGAGTGCCCGGGGGTGGCCCAGAAGCCAGCCTGCTCTTTGCTTACGCCACCAGCACTCCTGGCCCCCACACCGAGCCCTTTGTACCTACTGTTCCCTTTCCTCTCCATGCCAGCCCCCTCTGGTCCCACAACACCCGACATCCCTGGCTGGGCACTGCTCTGGAGCAGGCCTGGTCATGGTTGGTGGGCAGCTCTGCCTTTGCCTCTCCAGGCCGACCTGAGCAGCCTGCCAGAGATAGACAACTCCCTGGCCGTTTTCTGCATGGCCACCTATGGCGAGGGGGACCCCACTGACAATGCCCAGGACTTCTATGACTGGCTCCAGGAGACAGATGTGGATCTCTCTGGGGTCAAGTATGCGGTGAGTCACCCAAAGATGCCAGTGGGCTCATGGCAGCCTGCAGTACCTCTCTGGGCTTCTGGATCCTCATGTCCAGAAGGAAATCCTCCAACCCTTCACCCTGTCTTTATCTGCCAGGGCAGGCTGAGTTGCCAGGATGGGGTGGCTTCAAGCCAAGGGCCTGATGGGGAGCTAATAAGGGGCAGCTGCTAATGACTGGATCCCCTCTCCTGTCCTGGGCCCTGGCACTAAGAGAGCGTCTCCTCCCATGTCCCCAGCCCCAGTTGGCTCCAGGGGCCGTTTGTTGCTGGAGACTAAAGGCAAGAAAGGTCTAGCAGGATGACCAGGCTTTGGCTGAACAGAGCCAGAGCTGCCAGCCAGGTGGAGAGAGCAAGCTGCCCCCTGCTGGCCACACAGTGTGGAAAGAGGTCACCTAAACAAAGCCACTTCAGGGGCCAAAGGTGGCCCAGGTGTTCCTCATGGTGCAAGGTGTCTGGTGGGTACAGAGGCCCACAGGTGCTGCCCAGACAGGCCGGGGCCCACTTGTTAGGCTGGAGCCAGGCCTCAGAGCCTCCCTTGTGCACACAGGTGTTTGGCCTTGGCAACAAGACCTACGAGCACTTCAACGCCATGGGCAAGTATGTGGACAAGCGGCTGGAGCAACTCGGCGCCCAGCGCATCTTTGAGCTGGGGATGGGCGATGACGACGGGAAGTGAGTGCCCAGGCCCTAGCTCCACACACTGGGCCACCCCTCTTGGGGCCCCGCCCCTCTGTCACACATCAGGAGCCACAGGCTGAAGGAGTCGGCTGTGGAGCGTGAGGGGATCACAAACCATGTGTCAGCCGAAACTCAGGGAGAAGGGCAGGGACTCACTCCTTCCCCCAGCCCCACTGAGTGCTCCCAGTTGGCTCCTCTGCGTGCTCTTCCAGCTCAGCCAGCTCAGATAGAAGCCTCTCAGCTAAACTAGGTGCTCTTCTAGATCCTTCTTGATGCTTCAAGCTTACGTCACTGACGGCCACAGTGACATGAGCACTGGTGTTTTGGGGTGGGTGCCGGGGTGGGGGACATACCTGGGGAGAGGGTCCAAGCTGGCCTGGCACTACCCGCAGCTGGGGCCCGGCTCACCTTCTCCCCTCCCCAGCTTGGAGGAGGATTTCATCACGTGGCGAGAGCAGTTCTGGCCGGCCGTGTGCGAGCACTTTGGGGTGGAAGCCACTGGAGAGGAGTCCAGGTGAGTGTGGAGGACCTCGGGGGGTTCCTGTACCCAAGGACAGCCATCCCAGGGTGGGGGCCTGGCCTGGGGTTGGCAGTGGGGACATGTAAAGAGAAGGTTGGCGGAAGCTCAGGCATGGGGTCATGGAGGGTCTTTGGTCCCAGGCTAAGGAGCTTGGGCTCTGCCTGAAAATGATGGGAGCCGGGGGAGGGCTTTCCATGCTTCTCTCGGAACCCCATCGAGGCCAGCCCACCCTTGCACGGCTCTTGGGGATCTGACTGCGGACAGCCTGGCACCAGCACCTCTCCTTGCTGTCCTGCCTGCCCCACCCGCACGCCTCTGCTGCAGGGTCTCCCTGGCTTCCAGAGTCATAGCTGAGTCCTACCCTCACACCATGCACTGTCTCCTCTACAGTCCAGCCCCCTCCTCTCTCTTGGGACTGACCCCTGTGGTCTCCCCTTTCCAGCATTCGCCAGTATGAGCTTGTGGTCCACACAGACATAGACATGGCCAAGGTGTACTTGGGCGAGATGGGCCGTCTGAAGAGCTATGAGAACCAGAAACCGTGAGTAGAGGGAGGGTTGGGGGCCGGTGGCCCTGTGGCGCTCAGTGCACTCATGTTGCAGATAGCCAGGGACAGCAAATAGCTCAGGCCACTATGTCCCCACAGGGCCTTCCCCAGACCCCATCCTGTGAGTGGGCGCAGGTGTGGACATCCACACTTTCATGCCCACTGCACAGGAGGGTGTGAGCCCCAGAGCAGAAGCAGGCAGCTGCTCCACGCCCAGGACCCTCAGCACTCCCCCATTACCCTCAGTCTGGGGCGCGGCCTCTGAGAGACTGGCACTCGTTCCATTTGCACTTTGCTTGTTTCGTCTCTTGCTCTATAAATATCCTGGGCAGCGGGTGCAATACCCATTCTTGGACAAGGACACAGTAGTTCGGCTTTGTGTCCAGGTTGAACTTTGGCAAAAGGGTTCATTTCCTTAAAAGCTGCAATCTATGGACTTTTTGTCCAAAAACATAATGTTCCTCTCTTGGGCCCCTGACTACCCCTGTGTGCTGCCCAGATTCCTGCTGGAGCCGCCCCAGCAAAGTCCTTGTGCCACTGAGATTCAAGTCCAGCAACGCTGCTTTCATCAGTCCTGCTGGAACCCTGGGGAACGAGCAACCCCAGCATTTCAGTGACTTTGTAAAGGAGAATCTTCTCTCCTGTTTGTGTTACAGTCTGGGGCATGTGGGGGTAAGGAAGGTGAGCTCCACAGTTACTGGAGGACCAGGCACCTTCCATCTGTGGCTCCATCCCTGGGGCCTGGCCCTTGTGTGTGCTTAGCCCACTAATGGGTACAGCGCATGGAGGGCCTAACAGGTTTTTTAGGAGCCAGCCTCAGTTTCCATATCTGTAAATGAGGACACTAATAACCTAGTTCTGCCCACTTTGTGGGGTTGTTGGGAGCACTGCATGGGATCAGGCTGGGAGGGCCCTTGAGATGATTGGTAAGGTTTCCCCGTGGCCCTAGGAGGCCCAGAGGACCCCCAGACAACTCTGAGGTTCTCTGTGTTTTGTGTAAGCAGAAGGTCCCTGGGGAACAGGGAGATTCAGATCAAAGACCTGGCCAGTCAGTGAGCTTCTTTTCTTCCCACCCAGCCCCTTTGATGCCAAGAATCCATTCCTGGCCACAGTCACCACCAACCGGAAGCTGAACCAGGGAATGGAGCGACACCTCATGCACCTGGAATTAGACATCTCAGATTCCAAAATCAGGTACCAGCTGCTGCCATTGCCACCTCCCTAAACCTTTACTCGGGCCTCTTGATCCGAGGGCAGAGCCAGCCTCCTGCCCACCTCCTGAGCCTTGTGTCTGCCTCTAGGTATGAATCTGGAGACCACGTGGCCGTTTACCCAGCCAATGACTCTGCCCTTGTCAACCAGCTTGGTGAGATCCTGGGTGCTGACCTGGACGTCATCATGTCCCTGAACAATCTTGATGGTGAGCCCTGGAGTCCAGGCCTGGGGCGTGTGGTGGCTGGGGGAAACGGGCCTCTTGGCAAGACCTGTAGATGCAGCTTCTGCATGGGCCTGAAGCCCTGGTGCCTGAGAGGCCCTTACACCCAAGACTCCACAGTTATAGGTTCTGAAGCAAACCTGGGGGAGGCAAAGGAGCTTTGGGGTCTGGCCCTCTCCCTTGGGGTTACCCCCCCCCCATTACTGTCATAGTCTTTTAGGGAGGGAAGGTGCCTGAAGCCTGGAGGCACAGCCCTGGTCTTTGGGCCTGGCTCCACACTGCCGTGGGCCTGGGGCTCCCCTTCCTGCTCCCGGGCCTCCATTTCCTCGCTGGTAAAATGCAGGGATCAGATTTGGCGACCTTAACAGCCTTTCCAGGCCATCAAGGGGGCTCAGCACACCAAGAAGCACACACACGGTGCTGAGTTTTCCTGGGGCCTCATGGGGCTGCCCAGCCTTAGCCTCTTGCAGTGAACCCCCGGCACTCCCTTCTGACCACTGACCTGGGCCCAGCCCTACCTCACCTGGCTCCTGTTCACTCATGTCCTTGGTGACCCAAGCTGGGCTGTCCCTTCTCTCTAGTTCCTGAATGAGCCCTTAGTGGAGCCCACAAAAGGGGCTGGTTGTGTCAAGCTTGGGCTTGCTGGCAGTGGAGCACGCACATGTGTGTGCCCTGCACTGCCTCCTCAAGCAAGACCCCGCCTCTGCTGAGGACTTCCTGTCTGGCCTGAAGCTGAAGGCCTGGCTGAAATCCTGACGCTCTGCCCCAGGGCCAAGGAGGCACACAGAGAGCCAGCCTTGTTTCCAGTGCTAGTAGGGACACCTGCTTTCTGCAGAATAGCCCCAAGGCCTCACCCTGCCCCCTACAGCATCTCCATCCCCAGGTGGCAGCCACTAACCCAAATCCTGCCTGCCTTCTCCCTGCAGAAGAGTCCAACAAGAAGCACCCATTCCCCTGCCCCACCTCCTACCGCACGGCCCTCACCTACTACCTGGACATCACCAACCCGCCGCGCACCAACGTGCTCTATGAGCTGGCCCAGTATGCCTCGGAGCCCTCTGAGCAAGACCACCTGCGCAAGATGGCCTCCTCCTCGGGCGAGGGCAAGGTGAGCCTGCCACACCCTACCTGCCTCCAGCCCTGCAGCCCCGGCTAGCACCCCGTCAGCCACCCCACCCACCTTTCTCCAAGCTCCTTGGACCCCACCTTCAGCCCTGTCCCCGTCTTTTCTCACGGCTCACCCCACACATTCTGCATCTTCTCCCAGGAGCTGTACTTGAACTGGGTGGTGGAGGCTCGGAGGCATATCCTGGCCATCCTGCAGGACTACCCGTCCCTGCGGCCCCCCATCGACCACCTGTGTGAGCTGCTGCCGCGCCTACAGGCCCGCTACTACTCAATCGCCTCGTCCTCCAAGGTGAGGGGGAAGCCTCTCTGCTGGTAAGGCCCAGATGGCTGTGGGGGGCCAGCCCCGTGCTGGAGGCCTGGCCCTGCTCAGCAGGCAGCGCTACAGTCCAGCCCGCCCAGTGCCTGGGGCAGTTTCCTGAAGAATCAGGGCTGGGGACTCAGCAGGGCTGGGCAGGAAGATTGCCAACTTGCCTCCAGCCCTAGTCCTGCCAGCCAGTCAGGAAAGCTGCTTGGAAAGGGGTCTGTGAAGAGGTCTGGGCACCAGGAAGGGTGTAAAGAGACACTGAGCAGGGACTGCCTGTAGGACAAAGCTCAGTGATAGGGCTGGGAAAGGGCATGGCACACACATCAGCTGTGCTCACTCCGGCCGCCCTCCAGGTCCACCCCAACTCCGTGCACATCTGTGCTGTGGCTGTGGAGTATGAAACCAAGTCTGGCCGCATCAACAAGGGCGTGGCCACCAGCTGGCTGAGGGCCAAGGAGCCTGCCGGAGAGAATGGCCGCCAGGCCCTGGTGCCCATGTTTGTGCGCAAGTCCCAGTTCCGCCTGCCCTTCAAGGCCACCACACCTGTCATCATGGTGGGCCCTGGCACTGGGGTTGCCCCATTCATAGGCTTCATCCAGGAGCGGGCCTGGCTGCAGCAGCAGGGTGAGCATGTGGGGCCTGGGCAGGCAGGGCGGTGGCAGGTTGGGGAGCCCATCTCACTCTGGCCTGTGCCACCCAGGCAAGGAGGTGGGGGAGACGCTACTCTACTATGGCTGCCGCCGGTCAGATGAGGATTACCTGTACCGCGAGGAGCTGGCCCAGTTCCACAAGGACGGTGCCCTCACCCAGCTCAACGTGGCCTTTTCCCGAGAGCAGCCCCACAAGGTGAGGTGGGGCAGGCTGCTCCAGTAGTGGCTGGGCAAGACCACCCCCAGAGAAGACAGGGCTGTGGCGACAGGCCCTCCCTTACGGGTCCCCTGCTGCCCCTCAGGTCTATGTCCAGCACTTACTGAAGAGAGACAAGGAGCACCTGTGGAAGCTGCTCCATGAAGGGGGCGCCCACATCTATGTCTGCGGGTGAGTGCGGGGGAAGGGGTGGGGCAGGGCCCTGCCTGCTCACGGGCATGGCCACCACCTAACCCCCAGTGCCACTGCCTTCCTCCCCCCAGGGATGCGCGGAACATGGCCAGGGATGTGCAGAATGCCTTCTATGACATTGTGGCCGAGCTTGGGGCCATGGAGCACGCTCAGGCCGTGGACTACATCAAGAAGCTGATGACCAAGGGCCGCTATTCCCTGGACGTGTGGAGCTAGGGCCTAGCCTCCACCTGCATCCCACAGACTTGCTGCCCACATGATCACTTTCCTCATCCCTTCTGCCAGCCTCCTGGGAGGTTTCCACTTGGCCTTGCCATGGGAGGCAGGCCTAGGGACAAGGGCTCCTCCAGGCCTGAGATGTGCCCTCCTGAGCCCCCAGGGCAGATGACAGGGGTGACAGGGCCCCACACTTCACGATGCCCCAGGCCCTCGGTGGCTGTTGAGAAAGGCTCTTTCTCTCAGCTGAGCTGGGACCTGGCTCCTCCATGTGATTTTCAATGATGTAAATTATTTTAAATAACCTCTGGCCTTTGGAATAAAGTTCTGTTTTCTGAATTTGGCTGGTATTGCTTGACTGGATCCAAGGCCTCCGCCTGGATCTACTTAACTCAGATCCCAGGAGCCCCAAGGACCTGTGCCGTGGTGAACACACACCTCAGGCTGCCTCTGTGCCTCTCTTCCTTTATTAAGCCTCTGGCCCCAGCTCCTTACACGCTGGGACATAGGCCCAGGTCTTCCTTCAGGGCCCACAGAGCCCACAAAACCCCCGGGGAGAAGAGAAGAGACAGCCCTGCTCCTGCACGTGCGTGCCTGCACATACACACGCACGTACTTCCCATCCCCTCCCATGACAGGTGCAACACAGCAGCCCCTTTGGGGCTGGCAGGGGAAGGCCCAGCCTCATTCTTTCTTGCTCCCGCGCCGCTGGCTGTGGAATTTCTGGTGCACAACCCGCAGGGTGGTGAAGAAATTGCCAAGGAAGAGGAGGAGGAAGGGGAGGCCACACATGAGCACCTGTGGGTGGGAGGAATCTGGTCAGGACCGGGGCCAGGGCCCTGCCCTCCCAGCTGTCCTCTCCAGGGGCCTGGGCTCACCTGCCACTCCTTGCACTGAGGGTCCCGGGCCAGGTTAAACAGCGTCAGCGCATTAAAAAGCTGCCAGAACTGAAAGGGAGGACAAGTTTTACTCAAAAACCTGGGGCCTGCTAGAGCCCAAAGTCAGAGCAGGGGATGGACAGTTGGTCGGGGACACACAGGTACAACTTACATGTCCAAAGAAAAGAAAAGGCAGCAGGAAGGTGAGGCCTCGCCACATCCAGGACTGGAAGCCCTCTAGAGGTAGAAATGGCAGAGCACAGAATAACCAAGGACAGATGTGGCCGCCGTCACGCTGACCCAGATGTGGAGGAAAGAATTCTGCCTTCCCAGCTCCCCACCAGGATTCCAGAGGTGGGCGGCCAGCCCGACTCACCCACAGTGAGGTCCATGGTGTGCCTCTCCCCCAGGGCCCGCAAGCGGTACAGACAGCCGCTCTGGTAGTAATACTGGAGAAACTGCACGAAGCCTGGGGGCCGGGCACGAGGAAGCGGCTGGAGCCTGAATTCTTTCCCCGCCCCTCCCCCCCGCCATGGGCAAGTCCCGAGCCAAGAAGGGACCTCTTAGACACTCACTCTGGTACATGGAGAAGGACAGGAATTGGTTCCGGAACTTCTGGTACATGAGACCATCAGGCCTGAGGTAGAAAGCAGAGGGAGGTTTGGGAGGCTTGGGACCACCATCTCTCTCCTTGTCCCAGCTCCCACCAGTGGAGGCCTGGGCCACTCACCATGTCAGCATGACTCCTGACAGGAACGTGGACACGTAGTGATGGAAAACCCACCAGCCTTTGATCCTGCATCAGGGAGCCACTGTCACGCCCCATCCCCCCAGCAGGACCAGTGCTCATGGACGGGAAGGGGTCTGAAGGGAGAATCCAGTGCCCCCGCCCAGTTCCTGTGTCCCAGTGGGTCATCCCCCACCCCATGGCTTCCACCCCCCAGGAGGAGCTGGTGGGGCTGGCGCCCTTGCCCACCGGGAGCCGTTGTTGATGAGGATGCTCTCACGGATGGTCAGGGTGCAGTAATACCAGACCAGCAGGAAGTTGAAGGCAGCGTCTGTCACCCTGGGAGGAGCACAGAGGGTTGGTTCCAGAGAGCCTGAGAGGGCGCAGGCTCCGGCCCCAGCAGTAGGACGCCCACCTGGAGTTGAGCAGGAAGCGGCAGGTGAAGGAGATGAGGATGAGGATGATGGTGAGGTAGAGCTTGAACTTCTCGTATTCGTCTTTGTAGGCAAACCTGGGGGCACACGCTCGTGGGACAGGCTGGCGGCGCCCGCCTCGCCTCCGCCCCAGGAGGGAAGCTCCTGCTCCAGACACATGTCCACAGTTGGCAGGGGCTGGCATGGGGGAGCAGCCCCTGAACCCCAAGGCTTAGCCAAGGGAAGTCAGGGCAGAGTGGGAAGCAGTCGGGAGGGGTGGAGAGCTGGGCTGAGCACAGCCCGTGGTAACCAATTACTTAGCCTGCTTGCTCAGGAGTGTCACATTGACGTTCCCCAGGACCAAGCTCAGGTACAACCTAGGGGAGAGGAAGACAGGGTGATGAGAGGCCTTGAGTGACAGAGAAGCCAAATGGCACAGGGCACAGAACCCAGAGCCCCGAGTGAACTGGACCTGAGTCGGGCCCACGCCCCCCAGCTGGCTGCCTTCCCCATGGTGTTAAGCTTTGGTTCTGACCTTGGGGGTGCCACACGACACCCAGCCTTTTGTCCTGCCTGCTCCAGAACCCTGACCAAAGCTCCCCACCTCAGGGCCTTGAGAGAATTCTACCTCCCCCACCTACTGAAGCCATCTCCACATCCCAGAATACTCCCTGGGCCCAGGCAGTGGACCCAACACCTGTGCAATGACCACCACCACCTACCCCACAGCTCCATGGAACTTTCAGTCCTGAGTCCATTTCAGTGACCCATGGCCACACCCTGGACCTCCTCTCAGCCCAGAATAGCCTGGAAACTCGGAGCTCGCTCTGGTTGAATCCTGACCCTGGACACCTGGCCTGTCTCTTCCCACTGCGAGGACCCTTCCCCCCTCCTGAGGCCTCCCACGCTCTCCTGCCCCAGGTCTCCCTTCCCGATTGCCCTCCTCCACATTTCCAGCACGTTCCTGCCGATCCCCGTAGCTCCCAGCCTCCTGGCATTTCTATCACACCCACCCACTAAGCTCGTCTTGTCCTTCTCTGCCAGAGAAACTCCAAGAGGTGACAGCAAAGTCACAGTCATTTACTAAGCAGCTGCACCCAACACATGTGCTCCTGTTCACACTCAACCCATAGGGACAGAGGTTCAGAGTGGTTCAGGGACTTGCCCAAGGCTGCAAAAAGACTATGGGGCAGGGCGGGCCTCCAACCAGCCCAGTGAGCTGACAACCTTCTCACCCAGGCCCAGCCTCCAGCTCCCACTGCCAGCCCACCAGGCTGCTGACATCACCACTCAGCTCCCTAACCCTTCCCAGCAGTAACACTTCAAGTCTTTTCTCCCAAACCCTCCACCCATCTCCTTCCACTGCCAGCCTTGCCTGCAGCAGCGCCACACAGAAAACAGCCTGGCAGCTGACATCTCTGCCCACCTCCTCCCCAACCTCCGCACCCTCCTGTCAAAATGAGGGCCCCCTCCCGTCTCTTCCATCTCTGTCACCCACTGTCCTTCTCTGAGTCTTGTGCCTCCATCTGCCTCCTCCTCTCAGCAGGTGGATAGACCCAAGTCTCCTGTGTACAAGGTAACACCTACAGCCAAGCAGAAGCTGCCCTCAACCCTTCAGCTAACTTCTAGTTACGGTTTCTAGTTATGAATTCCCTCCTTCCACTCCCAGCCATGCTTCTGAAGGCAGCTGCCTAAACCTGGCTGTCTCCTCCTCAGTGCCTTCCTCACCCTCCATCCCAACTTCGTCATCGCTCTACCGAGTGCTTCTCTACAAGGTCCCCTGACATCCAGAAAGTACCTCCCCTTCCTGGGGACCGCGCTCCCCTGATCTGAGACTACTGACCCTGCTTTACTCCTTGCCTTCTGGGACACGTTCTGTGCCTGCAGTTTCCTCTGCTGGGATTGCTCGGCCTAGGGTTTTGCACTGTCCCTGTCTATCTTCCTTGGTGATAGCAGTTGATCTTTCTAGTGCATGTGTGCCCATCAGTCTCCCTTGCCTATTGGGCCCAGGGTGAGCTCTGCAGCCAGGCGTGCCTCTGGTCTCACAGCTGCCGCTGCACCTCTCCTCCTGCCTTGGCACTCCCTGATGTCACCCACCTTCCCGTGTCTGTCTGTCACTCTTTGTCCTTTAGGACTCAGCTCAGCAAGCTTTCGCCGACCTCCTGGGCCGGATTAGGTGTCCTCACCATGCCCCCCCCTCCAACTGCCTATACTTCTCCACAAAGCACCTATCACAGTGAGCTGTCACCATCGATCAGGTTGTCTCCCCTGATGCCAAGACTGTGCCTGACTGCTCAGCCCACAGTGGGTCCAGAGGACGTTTGCCAATTGAATGACCAAGGAGTGGAAGCACCCAGCGCCAGGCCTCTCTCCCAAGAGTGGCTGTGAACGGAGCTGGGGATGGGAGTGTGGGGCCCTCACCCATTCTTCTTGGGCAAATAAGCCTCCATGTCAAAGAAGAGGCCTTGGCGCTCTTTCATCTGGTTCTCGAGCTCCTGCGCAGCCTCCTTGGCCTCTGATGAGAGTGAGGGTTTGCATCTGCAGTTGGGGCCAGAGAGAGTCAGAACAGGCAAGCTCCAAGGTGTCGTACCTGACACCCATGGGGTAGAAGAGCAAACGAAGTCCAGGAGGGGAGAAGCTGTGCCCAGGGTCCCAGTCAGGGCCAGCTCTTCCACCCCACAGGTTAGACACAACACACCCAGCCCAAGGTGAGGTTGGGGGTCAGGGGAGGGTCCTAACTTCTTCAGGACGAGGGCCAGCTCCTGGAGCTGCTTCTTCTGCCGAGCAATGGAGCTGGTGCAACTGTTCTGCAGCTGGGTCAGCTCCTCCAGCTTCAGGCGGTACAGCCGGTGGGTCTCCTGGGGGCCAGATGGGAGAAGGCACAGGCTGTTGGGGAGCCACTGAGCCAGAGCCGGCTAAGCAGGGCGTGGGGCACAAGCTACTCCAGGGCTCCCTAGGAGGTTTTCAACAGCAAAGGCAGCAGAACTTGCTGTGTCCACCCAGTGACCTCCCTGAGGTTGCTGTCTCTACAAGGCAACAAGGAGCCAGGTGTGCTCCTGCAAGCCAGAGGCCCCCACGGTACCCATCCCCCAGCAACAGATTAGTTCCTGAAGGTGTTCTTAGTGTCAGCCTATCTACTAGTTGTCCCCACCCCTCCACAGGCTCTCTGTCCTCCCTGAATCTGGGTTCTAGGCCCACAGGTCCAGCTTCTGGAGCTAGCAGGCTGCTGGAAGCCACCCCTACTCTCTCAGTGCCTCCTGCCTCTCCAGCCTGCACGTACATGGGGAGTGGGTTATCCAAAGTGACTTGGGCTCAGACATTACCAATGTCTTCCTCCCAGGTTAAAGGTCATCAGATTTCAGTCCTTACACCTCCTGCTATAAGGCCAGTCCCCCTCCCCAACACCTTTGGCCCAAGGCTTCCTTGAGCACTTTGCCCTGGTGAGTCTCGAGAAGGTGCAGACTAAAGACTGGGCAAGGAGCAGTGCGGAGAGGCCAGGCAGGGTCCTCAGGACTTGGGAGAAGCACTAACAGTGGCAGGCTTGGCAGGGCCAGGGGGCAGCTGGGTTTCAATGGAGACAGGAAGGGGCTGGAAACAGTCCAGGAGAGGCAAAGGCCTAACCAAGTCACCAGCTGGCTTGGGCTCTACTCTGAGTCTAGTTTCTCATGCCCAGGAGGGGCCACCACACCCCCTCAAACCCAAGCATATGCCACCTCTGTCCACCCACAGCCACACTCTCTCCTGCCTGGAGCAGCCTCCTTCTCCCTGGCCCCTGGACAGAAAAGCCAGTGTTCCATATGAGCCCGATCCACAGAATTCCTCCCGTGGCTTCCCACTGGCGTCAGAGAGACTCATCTCAGCCAGGCCCAGGACTGGTCCCTGTAGGGACCCGCCCACTTTTCCCTTCCCATTTCCTTGCAACATCCACATGGGCCTGCCAAGTCACTTCTTTCCCATCTAAAGACCTTGGTGGACGCTGTCTCTCTGTCTAGGACGGCCCCGCCCCCATCGAGGCCGAGGACTTCACCTAAACACCGCTTCCCCGGCCAGGCCGGGCTGCCTCCGGCTGCTCCCCCCAGCAGTCAGCCCGGAGCCGCCGAGGGCGGGCGCCCGCGGCGTGTTTGCTGAGTGATGACCCAAGGCTGGGCCGGCCGGCTCTGACTCAGCCGGCAGCTCTCCTGGGAGCGGACGGGGTCGGGTTCCGGGGCCGGTGCTGAGACCGGGGGCAGCCGCGAGATCCAGGGCCCTAGCGGGAGGCCGAGGTCGCCCGGCGCAGTGGGGTCCCGCCAGGGTCGCGGCGGCTGCGCGGGCGAATGTGGCTGCCACCAGACATCCAGGAGGAGCCCGCCAGGGACAGGGGCACCCGGGGCCTCGCCACCCCCGGGAGCGACGCCAGAGCCCCCGACCCCTGACCCTGAGCTCCCCGCTGCCTGACCGGGGCTGCCCGACCCTTGACCCCAGGCCAGAGAGACGTGGCTCGGGGCACTGGGCGCCCGCAGCGGCGCTCACCTGGATGCTCTGGAAGTCCTGCTGCAGATCCTCCCAGTCCCGCAGGCAGTCGCCCAGCGGGCCCGGGGGCGGGGGCTGCATGGCTGCCGCGCCACCGGCCAAAGGAGCCGCGAGTTGAGGACAGCGCCGCAAACCCCGGCCGGCCTGAGGCGCCTCCGCCCCC
>NW_007730910.1:18209-38029 GCF_000696425.1 Galeopterus variegatus | reverse complement strand
GCCGCCCCCCGCCGGAGCCAATCCGGGCCCGGGGCGGGGCCAGGCGCGGAGGGCTCGGCGCCCGGCGGCTTCTGGCCTGGACTGTGGCTCGGGCGTCCAGTCATGCTGGGAGCAAGCCAGGGTCAGGGAGGTGACACCTGCCTCCGACACCGTCGTCCTTGGGAAGCTGCGCCTCTTTGGGAAAGGGATCCTGAGCCCCTTCTCTCGCTTGGATTTTTACAGAGGTCTCTTTACTGTCTGCCCGCCTTCAGGCTCAGCTTCGCTGCCCCTTCACACAGCCACCAGACTGCCCTTCCTAAAACACAAGGCTAATTCCCCACCATGCCCCTGCTTAAAACTTTCCAGTGGCTCTGCCCTGCCTACCAGGAGGAGCCTTTGCTCTGCAGCCATCCCAGACTCTGTTCCAACCCAGACCCTGACTAAAGCCAGCACGGCCTGAAAAGCCCTCCCCTCTCTGGCAAAACCACACTCTTCCTTGAAGCTTGCCTTTCTGTTGGGGTGAAGGTGGGGGAAATCCTGCAGAGAGTCCTAGGAGGTGGGATGGCATTCACCTCTGTGTCCCCAGCCTGACCCAGGTGGTGACAGGGAACATTTGCTAAATGTACTTAAGGAAGGCCCTGCATTGATGTACATCCTAAATTTCCCCCCAGTCCCCTTGTCTGTGCCCTCTCCTGACTTCCAGCCAGCTGCTGGCTCTGGAGAAGTGCCTTCAGGAAACAACTCTCTTTAAGACCTGAGGGATTTCTAGAAATCTGGGTGTCGGGGGTGGAGGGGTGGGACTCTTGTGAACACAGTCAGGCAGAAATGAGTGGAGAGCAACTGGAAAGAAATCTGTACCCACTGACCAGAGGGTGTATGGTGGGGAGCACTGGGACAAGGGTGTGCCCTCATTCCAGGAGCCTGGAGCCTGGGGCCTGGGCCAAGGCTGGGCCTGGCATCTTGGGCTGGTGGGCATTGTGACACCCCCTGTGGACCAACATAAGGCAACCTCTGGGGCTTCCCCCAGACAGCCTCAAAAGGGTACAAGTCATGGGTGGGGGGAGGGGGCGAATGGAGCAGCTGCTCCAGCTGCCAGATTCTATTCCAGAGGCAGCCTCAGGAGCACAGTGAGGTGGGTCCAGGACACCCCAGGGATTCAGGTTCCGCTGAGCCTGAGCAGAGTGTACCTGCAGTGTGGAGTGAACAAGGCACCTGGGAAGAACCAGTTCAGGAGGCTGACACAAGCTTCAGGCAGCAAAGGCCTTCTCCTTCCAGACAACCTGGGTACACACTCTAGCCATCTACCCACAAGAAGCCCCCAAGTGGAGTTCTTCAGCACACATCACTGGGCTGCAGAGATCAGTAGGAGAGATCCAAGATGTCTGTGATGGAATTTCCAAGGATAGTCTTCTCCCATTCAGACAGCTGAGTCACCAAGCCCCGATTTGGACACATGTTGTTCTTGCACTTCTTGACATAGGTCCAGGACCTCTGTGAACACAAAGAGACAAAGAAGACTTCACGATTGGTCCTGGGCCCTTTCCATCTGGGTCAGGGGCCAGCAACATGGCTTAAGGGTTGGGGTTCATTTGTTAAGGCAAGGGGTCGTGGGAGCTGGCTCCCCTTTGGGCCAGCCTCTCTGAACCTCTGCTTCTGAATATGGTGACAGAAATAATTCCTATTTCAGACAGCTCCTATGAAGACTGAGACAACATATGTGAAACCTCCTGTGGACGAGAAAACACTGTGCCCAAGCCTGGCTCACACTGTGCCCTCAACAAAGGTCTGCATTGTAACTGGATGAATTAATGGAAAGGGGAGAGAACTGTGGGCACATTCTCTGAAGAAGGAAAATTGAGCTGCCTTCCTTCAGGTGTCCACCCTAAAGTGCAGGAAGGGTTATTACATGACGGAAGGTGAGCAGCTGGTCTCCATCTGGATTGAGGTCAGAGGAAAAAGGAAAAGGCAAAAATGTGCCTTAACAAACTAGGACTAGAAGGAAACCACCTCAACCTCATAAAGGCCATATATGAAAAGCCCACAGCTGACACCACACTCAGAGGTGAAAGACTTGAGTTTTCCTCAAAGATCAGGAACAAGGCAAAGATGCCCACTTTCACCACTATTAAACTCAGTACTGGAAGTCCTAGTCTGAACAATTACATAAGAAAAAGAAATAAAAGGCATCCAAATTGGAGAGGAAAAAGTAAAATTATCTCTGTTTGAAGATGATATATCATACATAGAAAACCCTAAAGATTATACACTAAAAAAAACTGTTCAGCAAAGTTGCAGGATACAAAATCAACACACGAAAATAAGTTACATTTCTACATACAGGTTGAATATCCCTTATCCAAAATGCTTGGGACCAGAAGTGATTCAGATTTTGGATGTTTTTGGATTTTAGGATATTTGCAGAATACATACTAGTTGATCATCCCTAATACAAAAATCTGGTTGAGAGTCCTGCTGGCAGTCAAAAAGTTTCAATTTTCGGGCCGGCCCGGTGGCGCACTGCTGTAGTGGCCGGTCCCGGCCCGGTATGGGCGCGACACTGAGGGTTGCGATCCGTTGCCGGTCACAAAAAAAGACAAAAAGGATTAAAAAAAAAAAAAAAAGTTTCAATTTTGGAGCATTTTGGATTTTGGATTTTCAGATTAGGGATGCTCAACCTGTACTAACAATACACAATTTGGAAAGGAAATTAAGAAAACAATTCCATTTAACAACATCAAAAAGAATAAAATGTTTAAATAAAGAGGCAGAAGACTTGTACACTGAAAACTACAAGACATAGCTGAAAGAAATTAAATAAATGGAAAGACATCCCATCTTCATGGATTGAAAGACTTAATATTGTTAAGATGTTAATACTACCCAAAGTGATTTCCAGATTTTAGGCAGTCCTTATCAAAATCCCAATGGTATTTTTTTGCAGAAATACAAAAATCCATTCTAAAATTCATATGAAATCTCAAGGGACCCCAAATAGCAAAAAAAAAAAAAAAAAAATTGTAAAAAGAACAAATTTGGAGATTTCACATTTCCTGATTTCAAATCTTATTATAAAGTTAACATCAAAACAGTATGGTACTGGCATAAAGACAAATAGGCCAATGCAATAGAACAGTCCAGAAATAAACTCTCACATATATGGTCAAATGATTTTTGACAAGGGTGCCAAGACCATTCAGTGGCAGAACGGACAATCTTTCCAACAACTGGTGCTGGGTAAACTAGATATCCATATGGAAATGAATGAGATTGAAAAGAGAAAATCAATGAAACCAAAAGCTGGCTCTTTGAAAAGATCGATACAATTGATAAGCCTCTAGCTAGGCTAAGAAAAAAACAGAAAGAAGACACAAATTACTAATATCAGAAGTGAAAGAGGGGACATTACTACAGATCCCACAGATATTAAAAGGATAATAAAAGAATACTATGAACAACTCTACGCCCACAAATTTGATAACCCAAGTCTACAAATCTGATTGACCAATTCCCTGAAAGGCACAATCTGTCAAAACTCACACAAAAAGAAAGAGACGATCCCAGAAATAAACAAAAATAAAATTAAATTTAAAAAAAAAGAAGTGGACAATCTGAATGACCTATTATAGACCTATAATATCTATTAAAGAAATTGAATCAATAACTAATAACCTTCCAAAACAGAAAGTACGTGGCCTAGATGGGTTCACTTGTGAATTCTTTATATAATGGAATATTATTCAGACTTTAAAAGGAAGGAAATTATATAAGGTGCCTAGAGAAGTCAAATTCGTAGAGACAGAAAATAGAATGGTGGTTGCCAGGGTCTCGAGGGAAGGAGGGGAATGGAGAGTTGTTTAATGGGTACAGAGTTTTAGTTTCACGAGATGAAAAAGTCTGGGAGATTGGTTGCACAACAAAGTGAATGCACTTAACACTACTAAATTGTACATTTAGGGTTAGGGTTAAGAGTAAATTTTATATGTGTTTTACACAATTCAAAAAAATGGTGACGGGGGCAGAGTTGTGGAGGTATAAAGTTTACCAAGTCCTGGCCAGGAAGAACCATAAACCATATCCCTCCACCCCACATCCCCCTCCAGCCCATAAAGCATCTGCTGGGATTCTCACAGCAAATGCAGGAGGCAGGAAAGACAGGTGGCACTGACCTCATTCTACCTGCTGAGGGGACAGAAAGGTGAAGGGACGTGCCCAGGTCACACTTAGTAAGGGTAGTGCCCAGCCCAGACCCCATTCTTCAGACTGCCAGGCCAGCATTCTCCCTGCCACCTTAGGGCCCTCCTGGGCCATCTGGATTCCAGCTCTGCCATTTACAGCTGTGTGGCTTTGGGCAAGTTACCCGGCCTCTTTATGCCTCCTGCAAAATGGGAATAACAACAGTACCTATGCTGCAGGGTCGCTGTGAATGTGTTTTTATTACACATGAAGTCCTGAAATGGCCTGGCATGTAGGAAGCACTCTGCCAACATTAGCAATTATAGTGCCTCGGGAGTTTTGTTTTTTTTTCTCTGAAGATCTTTAAGGGACAAAGCTACACCCAGCAGTTTAAAGGCACTGAAATTGATTTCTTAAGGGCTTGCTGGCTCTGGGATCCCAAGCAACCTTGCACCAAAGCTTTGAAAGCCCAGGTCAGGGGTGGCTCTGGGTGACAGCAGACTCAGGGTGACAGCTTCTTCCCACCTCACTCCCTGACCCCCCACCTTTGGCCTTATCCCCCAACGAGCTGGGCTCGGGCCCTGGAAGCAGTATGTTGCAGAGCACACACCCTTCTTTGCCAGTCCCGAGGATGCTGATCATCACAGCTGAGCTGACAGCAGCCAGAGGGCATGGCATCCCCAATGCACAGACAGGGAGCCTGCCCCCGAGGATGCCAGAACCACACAGACAACAGGAGGCAGGAACATCTCCCAGAGAGTCAAGCCCAGGTCAGCCTGTGTCAGTGACCCGGTAGCAGAAAAAGCTAATCGCCACCAGGGATATGGTGGCAGTCCTTCCTGACCACAGCTCCACAGGCTGCACAGTTTTTTGGCCAAGAGTTATCTACATGGCATCTCTGGGCAGAGCATCCAGCAAAGGACTTCCCTTCAGATGAGACAGATTGCTGTTCCAGGAAGGGAGCACCAGGGTTCTCCTGAGAGCAGAATCACCTGAACCTCAGGGGCCCAAGCACCTGTCCATCCACTGACCAGGATGACCAAGCCCAGACAAGATGGGCTGTGCATCTCCCTGAAGGGGCAGTAAAGGTCGGGGTGCTGAGCCTGTGTGTACTCCATTGCCTTGGGGGCCTGGGGCGAGCCGAGCAGGGGCAGGGTCCTCCTCACTTTGCTCTTGCCCTGGCCAGTCCTGGCAAGCAGCCTGTGACATCTGCTTTTGATATGGCCAGAGAGAGGACTGTTATTTTTTTTGTAAGGGTCAGAAAACACACTAAATGTCAGAGCTGGAGGGCTCTGAAGACCTATTTGTGACTAAGCCTTCATGTGGAAATCAGGGACCACAGCAGGGCAGGAGCTTGGTGAAGGTCACCAGATTGGCCCCTTTCAATATCCAGGGGAGCTTAAGTTTTGGGAGTCCCTAAGGACCTTGTGGGCAGGCAGGCAGGTGAGCTCTGTCTCCAGCCCAGCTGGGAAAAGAGCCAGCTCCCAGACTTCTCCTCCCACCAGTACACAAGGCAGGAAACAGGCCTGTGCAAGGACAGATTCCTAGGGAGGGGGCTAGTGAAGCATCTCTGCACAGCCTTCCCTCCCAAGCTTTATCAGTGACATCACTCACCTCCCCCAGCACACACCAAAATACTCCTTAAGCAGCCAGTGATCCCAGCATGGGGACCCCCCCAAAATTTACCTTGGATGGTGTAAGAAAACACGGAGCTGGGCCTAACTCCAAGCCCTCTGATTCTGCATCCAGATTCATTTTTAAATTGTGGTAAAATATACGTAATATAAAATTTACCCTCTTAACCATTTTTAGGTGTACAGTTCAGTGGCATCAAGTACATTCACATTGTTATGCAACCATCACCACCATCCATCTCCAGAACTTTTATTTCCCAAACTCTGTAC
Source organism: Galeopterus variegatus (assembly GCF_000696425.1). NCBI lineage: Eukaryota > Metazoa > Chordata > Mammalia > Dermoptera > Cynocephalidae > Galeopterus > Galeopterus variegatus. Next base: position 31,973 of record NW_007730910.1, on the reverse strand, counting down.
ACCAATACACAACAACTCCCAATTCCCTGCTCTCCCCAGCCCCTGGCAACCACCATTCTACTTTCTGTCTCTATGATTTTGATTACACTAGATACCTCATATAAATGGAATCATTAAATATATGTCCTTTTGTGACTGGTTTGTTTCACCTAGCATAACCACCACAAGGTTCATCCATGTTGTAACACGTGTCAGGACTTCCTTCCTTTGTCAGGCTGGATGATATTCCCCTGTACATACACATCATGTATTGTATGCCCAGTCATCTGTCCATGGATAGACACTTGGGTTGTTTCCACCTTTTGGCTATTGTGAATAATGCTGCCATGAACACAAGTGTGCAAAGATCTGTTTGAATCCATGCTTTCACTTCTTTTGGGTAATACCCAGAGTGGAAGTGTAAGATATCCAGGACTCTTTCTAGTGTGTGACATCACCACCAAAGAGCACGCTGGTCAGCCTCCAAAACCACTGGCCATGGGCCCTGACCATGGTTGTTCTTTGTGCCTCTTCTCCCCCCAAACACACCCCTGGGCAATTGTGGGGATTTTTCAGGTGCTACCCAAGCCCTCTGAGACCATGAACAGGTTGTGACAGGCAAGGTTTCCCCTCCCCCTGGGGCAGACCCCCAAGAAAGCACTGCTTGGGGGTCAGGAGCCCTGAGGACCCACCACCCCTGGGGTTTGGCATGATGGCTGTCAATGTAAAGGAAGATGCTTGGAGTGGGGCCTGCTGAAGCCCCACCAGTGCTGCAATTCTGTGACTCCAAGTAGCTCTCACTGGGACATCGCCAAACAAACGCTGGTGAGTAGACTGATGGCAGTGACAGCTATGTGGACAGCACTGCCTGCCACAGCCCAGCCCAGCCTGAGTCCCTGGGACTGGCCTGTGTGCCCCACCTCAGGCCTCTGATGTCACAGCTTCAGGCCCCTAGCCTGCAACATGGGGACCTAGCCCTTGGGTGCTATGTGCTAGATAACACCCTAGACTTGGAGTTCCCTTCCCCAATTCTTCCCCTTCCCATGCCCCAATTAGAGCCCCAAGGTAGTGCAGGGACCCAGTTCCTCTCAGGTTGCCATCGGTTGAATTGTGTCCCCCAAATTTTTATGTATTAGAAACTTAATTCCCACTGTGACAGCATTGAGAGAGCGGGCCTTCAAGAGGTGATTAGGTTGTGAGGACTGTGCCCTTGTGACCGGATTGATCCATTTATGGAATAACAGGAGTGGTTCTGATGGCTTTAAAAGGAGAGCAAGTGAGGAGGTTGCTAGGCCATGTGATATCCTGTATCTCTGTGGAGAGTCACCACCCACAAACAAGGCCTTACCAGATGTGTTCCCTTGACCATGGAATTCCTTTCCTCCAAAACTGTAAGAAATAAATTCTATTTCTTTACAAATTACCCAGTTTCAGGTATTCCATTATGAGCAACAGAAATGGGTCAATACACAGGTCTAGCTCTGACCCCCCTGCCTGGGGGTGGCTGGGTCCAAGCCTGGCCGAGGGGATGCATTCTATTTCTTTACAAATTACCCAGTTTCAGGTATTCCATTATGAGCAACAGAAATGGGTCGATACACAGGTCTAGCTCTGACCCCCCTGCCTGGGGGTGGCTGGGTCCAAGCCTGGCCGAGGGGATGTGCACCTTCAAGGTCTGCTCATTCTGGTGCATGAGGTAGGCCACGATGGCTGCACAGCTGCGACTGATACCCCGAGTGGAAAAGACCAAAATGACAGAGTCAAGCTCAAGGTGAATTTCTGCAAAAGAAGGAAGCGGGGGGAGGGGTGTTGTGCATGGCCTTCCTCCCTGCAGACCTGGGTTGCTGTCAGAGGCCTGACCTCAGTAGGCCTGAGAGTGAATTCAGAACCAGCACGCCATGTCCTGGGCAAGTCACATGACTTCTCTAGGACACTGTTTTGTTGTCTGGCTGATAGGGATCCTCAGATAGTCTGGCAGTTCAAGAGCACCATGCTGGGCACCCAGTTGCCCTCCCAGGGTGGGGATGATGGGATCACCACCCAAAGACACTTGGGTGCTGACAGAGACAGTGTAGCCTGGGTGCCAGTCCTGGCTCTGCCATTCACTGGGGCTTGGGCTAGTTACTGTAAACAACAGTTTCCTCACCTGGAAAATGAAATAACAGTACACTACCAACTTATAGGGTTCAGTTTTGTTCTGTGCTTAGCCCAGTGCCTGCCACAGAAATGTCAGCTATAAACTTAGCTTCTGAAGCTGAGTCTCACCTAGTGAGGGATGGGAGGAAGTTTAAGCTGGCATCCTGGTCTGGTAACCCCCAAGAAGTGAAGACGAATACACCAAGTGAAAATTATAGACTGTCAGGGCTAAAGGTGGACTCAGAGATGATTAAGACCAACTGCCTCATTCTGTGAACACGGAAACTGAGGCACAAATGAATTAAGGATTGGCCCAGAGCTCCCCAGTGGGGAAGGGCTAGAGAAGAGGCCTCTTTGTGCCACAAAGCTCTGCCATGTCATGGTGGGACACATGGGAAGTCTCAGTCTCAGATGCTAGTCAAGTGATAGCTGTGATCTGCTGGGCAAATAAGGGATGATTGGGCCAAAATGTCATTCCTCAGGCTGGGAGCTGTGTGGGTACCGGGCAGGTAGTCTTGGGGTGTGGCCTCTTACCTGACTCGGCCTTGCCCTATCCAAGGATCTTGCTCTCCTCAGGCAATCCTGAGCCCTGGGAATGACTGAAAACCCACCCTTGATGAATTAAGCAACTGGTGGGCACTGTTTGTACATGGTGGGAGCACAGGGGGCTGGGTGCACACACACAGAATTGTGGAAGTCAGAGTTGGAAGGGCTTTGGAATCTTCCTTCCACCCCACCCCATCCAACCCCGCTGACCAGAGATGAGGGCAGGGATGCAGTGAGATTCACCTCCAGGTCCACAAAGCCCAGCCCAGGGCAGGCGTCCACGAATGTGGGCACCCACGGTTGGCCAACACCCTCATTTTATGACGGGCCCAAAAAAGCATAGCAGTCTAGCCATGGCCAGAACACAGGGCCCCAACCCACAGTCTGGTGCTCTTATTGGGCCCCATGGCCCCCACAGAAAATGCCATGGCTGCTCATATTGCTGAGGGCTCCTGAGAAGCTGTACTTGTCCTGGGGCTTGTCCACACCCAGCTCGGCATGGGCTAGACCTTGCCCTTTCTCTCCTGAGCACTAAAAGTAACACACCAATTGCTACCTTTTTAGGGAATGCTCCTTACCAATGAAGTGACAGATGTGGCGTAAAAAGGGGAAAATCCTGGCTTCCGAGGAATCTTCTATCTGGACGTGCAGAAGCCTGTCAGGGTCCCCTACAAAACTAAACAGAAGAACAGCACAGGTGGTCAGACAGACTTGCACACACCCTCACTGCAGCATCCCTCATCCACAGCAGCAGGACCACAGGGGAAGGATGCTGGGCTGGCAGCTGAGGGCGGTAACTGAACTTCTCAGAATAAAAGCAGCTACCTCATAAGAGTGTTGTGCAGATCAAGTGAATTAATCTATGTAAAGCATTTAGCAATCTCTTTGACACATAATAGGCACTCAATACATGTAACATTACTATTATTATTAACCAAAAACATGGTGCTTTCCTAGAACATGGTGCAGATAATTAAATGAGGGTGGACAGGGAGGTGATATTTGAGCAGGGGCTAAATGAGATAAAGCAGCAAGCCAGGCAGATATCTGGGGGAAAGCTTTCCAGGTAAAGGAGAATGCAAATGCTAAGGCCCTAAGAGGCAGTGTGTTTAGTGTACTTGAGAAACAAGAGGGAGGTCAGAGTGGCTGGAGCTCTATGAACAAGGAGGGAGAAGAGGGTGATGAGGCATGGTGCATGAGAGGATGCCTGCAAGGAGTTTGCACAATGCCTGGCACGCAGTAAGCATGGTGTTAATGTTATTCATGAAGACTATGGTCTCCTGGTGACATTCAGGAGAATGCAGACCACTGCAGCTTTCAGGAAGTTGCAGCAGATTCAGAAACATATATAAGCTGAGTCAGTTTCTGCACGAGCACTTGCTGTGACAAGTACAAGCACAATTCACCATCCCTCCATCCATCCCTCCCTCCATCCATCCATCACTCCCCATCCCACCCCTCCATCCCTCAATCCATCCATCCTTCCCCATCCATCCATCCATCTCTCCATCCATCCATCACTCCCCATCCATCCATCACTCCCCATTCATCATCCCTCCATCCATCACTCCTCCTCCATCCATCCATCCGTCCATCACTTCCCATCCATCCATCTATCCCCACCCATCCATTCTTCACTCAGACATTCAATTAATGCCTGTTATGTGCAAGACCTTGGGCTGGATCCCAGTAGACAAGAGATTAATAAAATAGGGCCCCCCCAGCTCCCAAGGAGCTCCCAGTCTGATGGGGGAGGCAGACATATAAGCAAATGGCCCCAATCCAATTGGCTAGGTGTTTGGATAAGGACCTGCACATAATACTGGGGAGGTGGGTCAGAGAGAAGTCAGGGGAGCTGGGGAGAGCTTCACAATGGAGGAGGTATCTGGAAGGAGAAGGCTGAAGGATACAAGGTCAATATATAAAAATCTACCTGATTTCCATATACTAGCAATAAATAATCAGAAACTGAAATTTTAAAAATACCATTTATAATTGCATCAAAAAAGAACAAAACTTGGGAAGAAATCTGACACAAAATATATAACATCTATACTGAAAACTACAAAAGATTGCTGAGAGAAATTAAAGACCAAAGTAAATGGAGAGATAGATCATGATCATGCAACAGGAAACTCAACAATGTTAAGATGTCAGTGTTCCCCATATTGACCTATGGATCCAATTCAATCCCAGTCAAAATCTCTTTCAACAGGATTCTTTGCAAAAACTGACAAGCTGGTTCTAAAATTTATATTGAAATGCAAAGGAAACAACTTTGAAAAAGAACAAAATTAGGACCAACAGTACCTGACTTCAATATTTATTATAAAGCCACAGTAATCAAGAGTGTGGAATTGATGTAAAGAAAGACATAGATCAATGGAAAAGAATAAAGAATCTAGATATAGCCCTATATGCGGGCAATTCATTTTCAACAAACTCCAAAGCAGTTCAACAGAAAAAAGATAATCTTTTCAACAAATGATGCTGGAACAATTAGCTACCCATATGCAAAACAATAAACTTTCATATCTGGCACCAAAACCAAAAATTATTTCAAAAGGGATCACAAAATGTAAAAGTTAAAACTATAAATTTCTAGAAAAAAACATAGGTGAAAAATCTGTAAAAATTCAAGTGTTATATATAATGGGATGACATTTGGACCCTATTTCGCTGCAATGGTTCATTTTCCTACCCTCATACCAACATCACAAGGCCTTACTATTTTAAGTCTTGATAACTGGTTAACTAAATCTTCCCATTTGCAGTTCTCCAATATTCAGCTGTTTTTGCCCTTTGCATTTCCATATACATTTTAGAATTACTGTATCTATTTCCATAAACCTTTTGGAAATCTATTGACATTATACTGAATCTATAGATCAACTGGGTAAGAAGTGACATCTTTACAAAATCAACTCTTCTAATTCATAATCATAGCATATCCCTCATTTAGTCTGGTAATCTTATTAACTTATAGTAATGCTGCATAATTTTTTGTGTAGATATTATCTTGTACGTCCTTCATTAGGTATATTCCTAGGTATATAACATTTTTGTTCTATTGTAAATTGTATATTTTTTAAATTTCCTTTTCTATTTCTCATTGGATTCAGAAAAACAACTGATAATTGTGTGTGTGTATGTGTGTGTATTTTAATATTTATATATTGATCTTATGTCCAAGAATCTTATTTATTAGGTCTAACTGCAGGTCGTTTTGGCTTTTCTGTGTGTACAATTATATTGTCTGAGTGATGAAAGTTTTATTTTTTCCCTTTTGCTGCTTCTTTATCTCTTTTCTTGCCATTTTTCACAAGCTAGGACCTCCAGTACAACGTTAAATAGCAGTGGTAATGGTGGCATCTTTGTTTTGTTCCTAATCTCAGAGGGAAAACTTTCAGCATTTCATTGATTGTTTTCTTTTTGACATTTCATCGTTAAATGTGGTGTTTGCTGCAGAGATTTTTGTAGATTTTAAAAAATTAAATCAACAAAGTTCCATTCTATTCCCAGTTTGCTAAGAGTTTTTTTTTTCAAATTACGAATGCATAATGAATACTATCAAATGTTTTCACTGCATCTATTGAGATGATCCTAGTTTTTCCTCTATGTTATTGATATGCTCAATTACATGGATTGATTTTTCAGATGATGAAACAACCTTGTATCCTGGGATAAACCCAATTTAGTCATTATGTATTATCCTGTTCACATATCACTGTATTGAATGTGTTGATATTTTATTTAGGATGTTTACATCCATGTTCATGAAGAAAATTAGTCTGTAATTTTCCTGTATTATAATGTCTTTGTCAGGTTAGAAAATCACAATTAAGCTGGTCTCGTAAAAGTTGAGAATTCTTCCTCTTTTTTATTTTCTGAAAAGAAAAAAGCTTAATAATGGCTTTATTTCTTCCTTAAATATTAGATAAAATTCATCACTGAAGCTATCTAGACCTGGAATTTTCCCTGTGGTAAAGTTCTTTATTAGTTATTGATACTAATTAAATTTTCTATTTTGTCTGATGTCAGCTTTGATTTATATTTTTGAATTTGTTATTTTCATCCAAATTTTCATATTTATCATGATATAGTTTTCATAACACAATGGTATATTTCAAAAAGTTTAAGGAAAAATAGCATTAAAATTTCCATGAACCTTCTGAAGTACCCTCGTATTCTCTTATGACCTTTTTAAGATCTATAGAATATGTAGTCTCCTTTTACACATTAGTTATTTGTGCCATCTCTCCTTTTTGCCAAGGGACTACCAACTTTATTAGCTTTTATAAAACTATTTTGATTTGCTTGATCCTCTCTATTTTATTGTTCCTATTTCAATAATTTGGTTTTATTATTCCTTCCTTCTTTATTTGGGCTTAATTTGATGTTCTGTTAGTAATTTCTTGAGATGAATGCTTAACTGATTTATTTTTAGCCTTTTTACCTCTGGTAGTATTCTTTGCTGTGAAGTCTACTTTATCTGATGACAATATAACCACTCCAGAGGCTGTTTTCTTTCATTAGTCTTAGCCTAGAATATCTTTACCCATCCTTTTACTTTTAAGCTATCTTTAGAGTACATTTCTTACAGGCAGCCTACAACCTTTGCCTTTTCACTGGGGTATTCACACCATTTGCACTTAACACAATTATTGAGTTTAAATCTACCACCTTGCTATTTGTTTTCTATTGGTTTCATTTCTTTCTTTTTTTTTTTTTCCTTTTTGTCTTTTTTCGTGTCCGGCAACGGACCGCAACCCTCAGTGTCGCGCCCGGACCGGGACCGGCAACGGGATCGCAACCCTCGGTGCTGCGCCCGCCCCTCGCTCAGCCAGTGAGCAGGAACCGGTCTGTATGTGGGATCCGAACCCTCGGCGGGAGCGCCGCCACACTCCCAAGCAGCGCACTGTAGCAGTGCGCCACCGGGCCGGCCCCATTTCTTCTTTGTTCCCATTTTCCTCTTTTTCTGACTTCTTCTGCATTACTTTTTATGATTCCATTTTATCTCCTTATTTGTCTTATTAATTTTATCTTTTTGTCCTTTGTTTTGGTTTTTGGCAGTTGCTTTAAAGATCATAGAACACGCACGCACACACAAAGAGATTATAGAACACATCTTTAACTTGTGATGGCCTACCTTCATGTAATATATACCACTTCATGTGAATACTGCAAAATCTTACATGTGTATACATGTAATCTTACATGTTTCCCTCTTCCTGCCTTTGTAAATAGATTGTAAGCATAAATATTGGTTCTACCTATCCTATAATCCCAAAATATGTTATTATTTTTTCTTTAAACAATCAGTTATATTTTGAAGAGATTTAAAAACAAGGGGGAAAGCATTTTACATTTACCTACATAATCATTATTTCCGACAATCTTCATTTTTTTTGTAGAGATTCAGATTTCCATTTGATATCATTTTCCTTCTGTCTGAAGACCTTCCTTCGACACTTTTTGTACTTCATGTCTGTTGATAATTAATTCTTTCAGCTTTTATACATCTGGAAAAATATTTATTTTGCCTTCATTTTTATTTTTATTTATTTGTGGGAGGGTGGGCAGCTGGCTGGTACAGGGATCCAAACCCTTGACCTTGGTGTTATCAACACTACATTCTAACCAACTGAGCTAACCAAACGGCCTTTGCCTTCCTTTCTAAAAGATGTTTTCATTGATTATGTAGATTTCTAGGCTGACAGAGTTTTTTCCTTTCAGTACTTCAAAGTCTTCTCAATTTCATTGTTTCCAATGTGAAGTCAACTACCATCCTCACCTTTGTTCTTTGGTATGTAACCTTTTATCCCTAGCTGCTTTTAAGATTTTGTCTTTTATCACTCGTTGTAAGCAACTTGATATGATGTGTGTTGCTGTAATGTCTCTCACGTTTCTTATGCTTGGGTTCTGTTGAGATTCTTGGATCTGTGCATTTATAGGTTTTATCAAATTTGAAAAAAACTTTTTTCTCTATTTCTTCAAAGATGTTTTCTGTCTCTGCACTTTCCTCTCCTTCAGAGAGAACAAGCAAGACATCAAGAGAGAATGAGCAAGACAGAAGCCAATGTCTTTCTGTAACCTAATCTGAGAAGCGACAGCCCATCACTTTCAATTTATGATATTCATTAGAGGCACATCAGTAAGTCCAGCCCACAGTCAATGGTGTGAATATGAGGAGGTGGGGATCACCTGAAAGGCTACCAACCACAAAGATTACATTCCATTTTCTTCTAGTTTCAATTGTTTCTACTGAAAAGTAATCCATCATTCTAATTTTTTCTCCTTTGAAAGTAATGTCTTTTTTCTCTGCTGTTTTTAATATTTAGATTTATTTTGCTTGGAGTTTATAAGTCTTCTTGAATCTATGGCTTGATATACTTCATCAATTTTGGAAAAATCTCAGCCATTACCTTTTTAGATACTACTTCTGCCCCACTCTTTCTCTCTAGACTCAGCAGACATCCCTCATGGAAAAGCAGCACCAAGTTCTGGACTCATCTCTTTAGTCTTCTTTCTTCTCCTAGATATTTCCACTAATTCTTCACTGTTTTTTCCACTCTCTGATACATAAAGCAGAAGATTTAATATTTGAATTCCCTTCTAGTTACTCTTGCTGGCCTGAATCTCCTAGTCCTTATTCATCACAAACTATTTAGTTCCCTATTTGAACTTCAATCTCAAATTGTCTAGTTACACATACATAACTCACTTTCTGAGTGAAATCTTTTTGAATCTATATATTAATTCAGAGATAACTGACATTATCACAATATTAGACCTACTATCCAAGAAAGTCTTTCCCATTGTCCATAACTTCTTTTATCTCCTTCCACAAACTTCTTTTTTTGTTTTGTTTTGTTTTTTTACATAGGCCCTGCATGTTTCTTGTTAATTCCTGGGAATGTTATCATTTCTTCTTCCTATTGTAAACTGAATATTTTTTCTTTTACTGATTGTTGTTTTTATATCAATAAATCAAATTCATTGATTTTTGTACGGTATTTTTTGTTACAAGATACTTTACTGAATCTTGTATTATTTACACAAATTCTCTTTGAGATGAGTCTTTATTAGCTTTGATCAGGAGCTGAAATAGGAGGGGGGTACCTTGGAGACCACGTTGGACCTTAGAAACCAATGACTGGATATGGCTGAGAAGACAGGGGCTGACAAACAAGGCCATGCAGGGCATTCCTGCTCACTGAACAATGATGGGGGGCGGGGGCATTTATCAGAGTGCCTGAAAAAGGAAAAGTTGGTTAGAACAGGACATTTTGTACAGTAATGTTAAATCCAGGAAAGCATGAATTTTGATAAGATTTAAAGGCAAGTATGAGGTCACAGTCTGGGGCAGAGGATCCTAAGGCCAGGACAGGAAACAGACTATAGGCTTTTGTACAGTAATGTTAAATCCAGGAAAGCATGAATTTTGATAAGATTTAAAGGCAAGTATAAGGTCACAGTCTGGGGCAGAGGATCCTAAGGCCAGGACAGGAAACAGACTATAGGCCAGGAACAGATGAATGTAACAGCCAACTCTGCTCCAACGGGTGCTGGCTTCTAAGAGCCTTTTCTACTCAATAAATGCATGTCACTAGGAATCTTGAATAAATAAGCAATATTTAACCTAAAAAAGCAATCAGTAGTAGCTCCTTTACTTACAAGGGCCCCGCCTCCATGGAGACATTGACATGTGCTTTGATTTTCAAATCCTTCTGAATTTTAGGGTCACAGGCTTGAATGAAGTTTCCCAGGAAGACCCTGCCCGGAATTATTTCAACGGGGTATGGTTGAAATGCATCCAGTTCCTGAGATGGGAAAGGAGAAAGGTCACTATGAGCATATTCCCCAGGAAAGATGGTGGTCTTTGTGTGTGTGTGTGTGTGTGTGTGTGTGTGTGTGTGTGTGTGTGTGTTTTGATGTTTGGCTCATAAAACAAGCTTAAAAGGGCCATCCCAGGGTAGGAAATGAGACTGACATCTGGACTTTCAAAGAGATGGGCAAATAATAACTTGCACAAGGAGTGAGAGGGCTGGTCACTGTGGAAGGACTGAACTACAGCATCTTGGTGCAGAGTGCTGGGTCTCCATGCTGATGTCAACCTCCCTCCATGACCCCTGTTTGCACTTGGCCAGGTGCACAAAGGTTAGAAGAGTTGAGGACCTGGTGGCCCAGAACAACAACAACCCAGGATGTGTCCAGTGGGAAGGATAGCCCTCTTACTATATACTCAGAGGCCACCAGAATTTAAACACCTTAAAAAATAAACAATAAAATTCTTCACACACAGCCTATTTGCCACTAGGAAATAAATTCTGATGAAGGAATCAAATGTTTAGAGAGGCAGGGAGAACAGGACAACCACTTAAAGTGGAAGTTTACTAAATTCTGAATTCCAAAATTATAACAAAAACTTTGGTTTCTTTGCAATACAAGGAACAAAGAAAAGAAGTATTTCTACATTTTCCAAAGTGTGTTCTAAGAAACACTTGTCCCTCACAATGCACTATGAAGAAAGGTTTCAGAGAAGCAAGTACATACAGAAAGCCTACCTATGATATCCCTCTCTCAGAAACTTGGTGTGCATCATCAATCTAAGGCTCCAAGAAGCCCTGCAATAGAGAAATCTGCTCACTTTGCACAACCTGATGTTTCCCGTATACTCTGACCTGAGGCCACTTTCCTCTATCAGTACTCCATGAGAAATGTTGACCTGTGTCATTTCAAAGTTCAAAACCACTTCCAAAGTCCTCTGGCTCCTAGTCTGACTCAGAAATGACAACTTCAATATCTCAGGCTACTTCAACATCCACATCAGTCCTTCAGAGCCATCTGACCTCAACACACCACATCCCCCTCCCCACCATGGTGACCCTGCTGCAAGCCCACATCCTTCCCAAGCCGCCAGCCTCAAAAGCCTTTAGCAAAGAGCAGGAACCAAGCTGAGCCCATCCTCAAGCTTGTGACACAGAGATGTACCACTGATTGCCCCAGAGCATGGGCTGACCCCACCCAGGACCTCAGCTTGCTGCAGCCAAGTGAAATCCCCATGATTGCACTTGAAAAAATTTCACTGAAAACCTGTAACAAATCTATTAACTCATTTCCTGCTGCTTTCACACGAGCTTCCTTTTCTGTGGTTGTGTGGGTCTGGCTGGGAAGAGGGTGTGGTGTGGATGAAAACATACTGTACAATAAAGAGCATGCTCCTGTTAATGCTGGGACACACAGTGTAAAAAAATCAGGTATCTTCCCCTAAAACCGCCTCCTCCTCCCCTTGTGTTCTGCACCCCAATAAATCGCACTACTGCCCACCTGCCACCCACACCTAAACGCAAGGTGTTTTCCCAGTCTCCTCCCTCTCCCACACCTTCATGTCCAAACAATTCTCTCCTCTCCATCCTGCCTCCTGGCAGGGCTCCCCAAGTCCACTCTGGTCCCACTGATCTGCTCCCCACACTGCAATACAAGGTGATCTCTGAGCAGGCCACCCCTCAACTTAGAGCTGCCCAGGGGCTCCTCATCATCTGCCTCTAGTGGTTGGTTTCCAGCATGTTTTAGTCATAGAACCCCTGTGCTCAAAGGGAAATCTTATTTAGAGGAGGCCACCTGTAAAACAGAGGAAATCATAAGTCACTCTGACTAAAGTAGAAGGGCAATGTCAGAGCCCCAATGCTGGGCTCCATCTCCCCTCACACAAGGAGCTCCTTGGGGAACAACCGAGACACTCCTTTGACCCTTGCCCCTGAATTGGTGGCAAAGGTCCCACAGCACAGAGGGACAAATGCTAAGTACCTACATTCTGAAGATCCACAAACAAGTAGGGCTACAACTTGGCCCCTCCCCAACACCGCCAGCCCTTATAGCTACCACCAGCCACAACCCACCCACTCCTCCTATCTACAGAAGACTGGGGGCAAGGGACAGGAAAAGTCACAGGTGTATACACACGTGTATACTGACCATTGTACATTTTAAATATGTGTAGTTCATTGTATGTTATACCTTATTAAAGTTTTTAAAAGAATGGGGGTGAGTTATCAGCAGTGTAATGTTTGCAGAGAAGAAATCAATCCCCCCACACCCTGCAAAGCCAGTGAGGGGTATTCCTCCAGGAACAAGAAGGAGTGCCTGGCAGGACAGGGAGACTGGCCAGACACAGGCTGAGCTGAAATTCCTAGTGCTGTGATCTCAGCAGAAGGAGGGAGGACATCCTTGGAGAGCTTGACGTTCCTGGATTTAGGAACATGTGTGACCTGAAATGAGAGTCCCTGCCTTATCACACAGGCCTGTGGGAACAGCAGAGCCAGATAGGCCAGCAGGGACTGTGCTGAGATCTGCTGGGCCTTTTTCCCCACCATCGTGCTCCCTCTGGATCTTTCTAGGATTCAGATGAAGGAGTAAGGCCATGGTGGGAATGATGGGCTGCAAAGGGAAGGGGGGACGGGTTGGGGGAATTCCTCGCAGAGACTGAAGAGAGTCCTAGCTGACTCTCTCTGGGAGATCCTCAGCCGCACAAGGGCCAGGACGAAGCTGAGCAGAGCCCCAAGAAAACCAGCAACAGAGGCTGCCAGCAGCACACAGAACCAGACCTAGCCACAGTGATAACAGGCTCTTCCTCACCACTAACAAGCAGCCAGTAACACATGACAGGCCCCACTTGGGGCCACCACCCCAAGAAGCTACGCCCAAGAAGGGAAGAGAGATGTCTCACAGAACCAGACCTAGCCACAGTGATAACAGGCTCTTCCTCACCACTAACAAGCAGCCAGTGACACATGACAGGCCCCACTTGGGGCCACCACCCCAAGAAGCTACGCCCAAGAAGGGAAGAGAGATGTCTTTAAAGCTCTCCCACACCCCTCTCCACTACAAATCCCCCAGAAAACTGAAGCCTGCCCAGCACAAGAGGCTGGGAAGAGATGAGTTTTGATTCAGATTTGAGACTGGAATATTTAACTGCCCTAGCTTACTGAACTGATTGTTTATAGTTCATTTAAAATTATTTTTAGGGCCAGCCCGGTGGCGCACTGGATAAGTGCGCCGCTTGGGAAGTGCGGCGGCGCTCCCACCCGAGGGTTCGGATCC
>NW_007730910.1:11610-18066 GCF_000696425.1 Galeopterus variegatus | reverse complement strand
GAGGGTTGCGGTCCCGTTGCCGGTCCCCGGTCCGGTGCGGGGGCAACACTGAGGGTTGCGATCCGTTGCCGGACACGGAAAAAGACAAAAGACAAAAAAAAATAAAATAAAATAAAATAAAATTATTTTTAAAATATACAAAAGTAGAAAGAATAGTATTATAAACCCCTCTATCACCCACCTTCAAACACTATCAACCCATGGCCAATTTTGTTTCATCTATACCCCTGCCAACTCCCCAACCCACTGCAGATTATTTTGAAGGAAATTCCAGACACCATATCATTTTACCCATAAATATTTCATTCTGTATCTCTATAATGCAGGGACTCATATTTCTCAAAACATAACCATAATAATGTCATCGCATTATTTAAAAAAATGACAATTCCTTAATATCAGCAAATATCCAGTGAACGTTCAATATTTCTCCAGTCATTTTATACACTATGACTTAGATTGAAATTTTTCATAACCAAAGGTGGCCAGAAAATATGGAATCTGCCCAAGATGTTGCTAAGAGCAGAAATGAGCACAGCGGAAGGCAACTGGAAAAATGAAACCACTCCATGTTTACATTCCAGTGTTCAGACTCCTCAGTAAATCACACACTGATGTACAGAACGCCTCCAGGGACCGGCCCCTGCCTGAGAATCACTGCACAGCCAGTGCTTGCCTTACACACCCTTCAGCCAGATCTCTTCCTTGCAAACTCCTCATTCTTCAGCCTTCGCTCCAGGAAGCTAAGTGCCCCACATTCATCCCAGTCTCCTCTATCTCCTCCATGTCCTCTGTCCCCTTCCCCTCTTTCTCCTATTTGCCCCCTACCCCTCAACCCCCAGGCCCATGCTTCCCACCTGAGCCTGCCTGTGCTCAGCACTCTGCCTTACCTGGGGCATCCAGATGATCTTCTGGGTCCGGAAGAAGTGATACATGGCCGAGAAACGCTCATAGCCCCCTTTCAGGATCCAGACGGGGTGGCGGGTAAGGTGGGTCAGGATCCTGCCACATTCAAGGGCGGCTCCTGGCACCAGTTCTAAGTGTGGAGACCAGAGAGATGAATGTCTCTTGTGTCCTCACCATTTGTCTAGAGCTGGAGGGATGGCCACCTCCTTCAGAAAAGCAATTATTTAGGAAGCTGAAGCAAGCATAAACTGAGATGAGTATTCCAATTAAAATTTAAAAAGCAACTGACCACCAAGTTGATCTTTTTTCCCCTGTAAACTCTGAGATATATACATATACCATATATATACCGCATGTTGTATATCATGCAATTTGCCCATTTATAGTGCACAATTCAATGGCTTTTAGAGTTGTGTAACCATCACCACAATCAATTTTAGAACATTTTCATCACACCAAAAAAAAAAAAAAAAAAATCCTGTACCTTTTAGCAGTCACTCCACCAATTCCCCTCAAACTCCCAGCTCTAGTCTCTATGGATTTGCCTATTCTGGACATCTCACAAAAATGGAATCATATAGTTAATATGTGATGTTGTGTGACTGGCTTCTATCACTTACCATAATCTCTTCAATGTTCCTCTGTGTACCAGCGTGTATCAATACTTCACTCCTTGTTATGTCTGAGTAATATTTCATTGTATGGATTTACCACATTTTGTTTTATCCATTCATCAGCTGACTAATATTTGGGCTGTTTCCATTTTTTGGCTATTATGAGTAATGCCACCATGAACATTCATGTTCAAGTTCTTATGTGGATGTGTTTTCATTTATTGTGGGTAAACCAAACTGTTTTCTGAAGCAGCTGCACCATTTCACTTTCTGGTCAGCAGTGTGTGAGGGTTCCAGTTCTCCACATTCTCACCAGCACTTGTTATTATCTGTCTTTTTTATTATGGCCATCCCAGCAGACGTAAACCAAACTGTTTTCTGAAGCAGCTGCACCATTTCACTTTCTGGTCAGCAGTGTGTGAGGGTTCCAGTTCTCCACATTCTCACCAGCACTTGTTATTATCTGTCTTTTTTATTATGGCCATCCCAGCAGACGTGAAGTGATATCTCATTGTGGTTCTGACATCAGTTTAATCTTAAATGCCTTCATTGATCTACAAAATTACTATTAGACTGTATGTAAATTAGATATATGTGACAGGAAATTTGCATAATTAAGGCTAAGCCAAGATATCCTGAGGCCAGGATCTGACCCAGAAAGAGAAATACTGTGTAGCAGATTGGAAGAGCCATATAAAAGCAGAATGGGAAAGGCATGGCCTCTGACTTCTATATTGAGTTTGTGTTCAGGAAGACAAGGGCAATTCCATCAGGGGCTGCTCAGGACGAAGTGGCCTGGGACCGGGATGGGGACTGGGAGGGACTGCTGAAACAGCTTGTGTCCCACTTCCCACTAGGAATTCTAAGGCCCCCATGGCAGAGGAGGTGGAGATAGAGGGGAGATGCAGCAGAGCCCAGGGCCTCAGCAGCACCCATGGGAGTCCAGGTGAGGAGCCCAGGCAGGAGTGCACAACGCTGAGTTCCCCATGAGCAATCACTGTGCACTGCCAGGTGCAGAGAACCACTCACAACTTCCACCAGCCATGGGCATTTTGGCTGCAGACACAGCAAAGACAAAGGTCCATAAGAAAAGGCCACATGGCTGAGTTACACCTTACCAGGAGGCCCGCAGGAAAGGACGACACATACACCTACACCTTGTACCCATTTCTAGGATGTGATGAAGGCACCCTCCATGCCCAGATTTCCTTGGGGACCAGGATGGGCTTAGGGAAGAAGGAATAATTCCTGGCCAAGGACCTCCTGGGAAGAAAGTCGGCAGGCTGGTGTTAGAAGCGCGGGAGCTTAGCGCCACCCAGTGGCAGTGTGAGCACCCCAGCCTCTGGAACTGATTAGCTACTGAGCCATGGGAAGCACAGCCCCCCAGGCCAATGGCAAGGAGTGGTCAGCTCAAAACTAGGGCCAAATGGAAAGCACAGAGGAACCTCAGAGGTTCAGGCAAGCACACTGGAACTGACAATGTCTGAACACTCATGTTGGGGCTAGAGTGGCTTTGTTTTGCTCTCTAGCATCACAATCCAAGCCTCAGGAAACAGGACAGAGCCAAACTGCCTGGGTTTGAGTCCTGGCCCACCACTTACTAGGTGTGGTGGTTTAAAAACACGTCCACAGATTCTTTCAAATGCCTCCCTTTAAAAGGTCAAGCCTAACTGCCCTCCCTTTGAGAGTGAGCTGGACTTAGTGACCTACCTCTAATGTGGCGGACTAGGTCCCAAGACTAGGTCACAAAAGGCAGGTGGCTACCCCTTCCCCCCATCCTCCACCCTGCCATCCTCCCTCTCTCTCAGATCACTTGCTCTGTGGCAAACAGCTGACATGTGAGGCCGTTCAAGCAGCCCTACGAAGAGGTCCCCATGGGGAAGGAAAAGAGGCCCCCGCTGACAGCCAGAATGAAACTAAGGCCCCCTGGCTATAGCCATGTGAGTGACTCATCTTGGATACCAAGCATCCTGGTGCAAATCTCCAGATGACAACAGCCCTGGCTAAAATTTTGATCACAACCTTAGAAGAAACCCTGTGCCTGAACCTCCCAGCTAAGCTGCACCTGAATTCTAGACCCACAGAAACTGTGAGATGGTTAATGTTTGCTAAGTTGCTGAGTTTTGGGGTAATTTGCAATGGATAACTAATCTTCTAGGTGTGGGACCTTGGATGAGTTACTTAACCTTTCTGAGCCCCCATTTTCCCATCTATAAAATGGGGGGTAACGTTACCTATTAGAAGACAATTCTCCAAGGTCCTATGCCCCTGCATGTCCTATGAACAAAGGTGCTGGCTGCCTTTGCTCCAGGCTATCTTTTCAAGATATCTGTATAGCTGTCTTGAAGATAGACAGTTTCTCTCTCTTTTTTGTCCATTATAAAAGATTCAGGTCCCGTAAGGTCAGGATTTTTTCTCCTATAAAGAAACCCACTCTACGTAGAGGTGTCATCTGGCCCTCTTCATGTCACCCTGTGAGAACTGGGGCTTGAAGAACCAGTGCAGGAAAATAATGACATTCTGGCTACTTCTGTTGCTCTGAATGATACAGTCCTTTGTCTCTGACCCAGGAATCTCTGCCAGTATCCATGGGACTGTGGCAGGCTACTTTGTCATCTTGCAAGGAGGGTAAACCTCAGACCCCTCCCAGCTCTTGACATAGCATCTTCATCAGGTTGTTCTGCAGGTTACATGAACTGACCCAGGTGTGCCTGGCACATAGTAAAAGTGTTCCGTAACTGTTAACTAGCATTCTTGCTGCTCTTATAAAAACCCACCTTGGCCAGAATCATCAGAGTCTGTATTGTTGTCATCTTTTAAGTGTATCTTCAGGGACCAGGTGTTGTAATCATACACCACACAGTATTTCACACACTCCAGATCCACAGACTGCGGGATAAGATATTCATTCCCCCTCTAAGGAAAACATAGAGAGGCCTATTGTTGGGTGGACTCAACTGAGCAGATATTCCCTGCACACCATCACTGGGGCAGGCAAGGAACTAGGACTGTGCTCTTTCCCTGACTACATGGAAAGCACAAGAGTGGAAGCACAAGAGTGGACCAGAGAGTCTATTAAATTCTAAGGATCATCCACACCTTCTGAGAAAAGCTGACCACAGCTGACTAGACCAGAGATAAATGCCTGACCAATGAACAGCTGGTTTCTTAACAGGCCTGCAGCACATTAGGTGGCCTGGCATCAGAGTGTCCGTGGCCAACTGAATTAGTGCCATCCTCTCTCATGGGGAAAGTCACTGGCAGTGGGGGCTGAATCCAAAAACACCCACTAAGAGGGCAGTAAGCAGAGGCTTGGAGAAGCACAGTTCATGAGCAAATAGACGCAATGGGGTGGACTGTAAGATCAAAGATGAGCTCTGTGAGAGCAGGAATTTTTGTCCTTTTTAAGTCACTGATGCATCCTGAGCTTGTAGAATTGTACCTGGCATATGGTAGGCCATAAATACGATTAAATTAATGAATGGGTAAACAGAAGCCATGAAGTAGAGAGGAGTTAGTGAATAGTAGAGTCAGGTAGTGGCTAGGTCACCATAATGGTGGATCACAGAGGCAGGAACAAGAGATGTTGACTGTTAAGGTGATAAGGTGCCCTAGGAGGCAATGAGGTCACCTAGGGAGGTGATGCGATCTCTCAGTACTAGAACTGCACAGGACCCTACAGGGTGTTCCAGAACTCAGAGAGGCCTGGCTGGGTGGATGGCTGGGAGTCTAGTCTTCATTGGTTCACAGGGCTCCTGTAAACCTCCACAACTCAGAGGAAGCTGAGCCTCACTCTATCTCTCGCAACCAGGGCTAGCTGATGTAAAGGACCTGACAGAGGACCTGCCAGTGGGATATGACAAGTGCAATTCTACTCTACTTCAGGGCAGTAAGATAAGGACCATGGAAGTATAGATCAAGGAGGTCCTCTGTGATTCAAAGGGAAGAAATCCTATTGTCTTAATGGATTAAGAGAGAGTTCAAGAAGATGCCAATTAGATGGCACTCAGAGGATGGGCAGGGTTTACAGTGGTGATGAGAAGGAAAAGGGGGTTCTGGGTGTGGAGGAGAGCCAGGACAAGGCGTAAAGATGTGAACAGCCCACAAAGGCAAGGGGTTGGAGGGAGCCAGAACAGATGTGGCTGAACATTCATTCGCTTATTCAATAAACATTCTTTGGGCACTGACTTTGCATCTACACCATGCCAGGCTATAGAATACAGAGGTTTAAAAAAGAGAAGAGGAAGACCTAAGTCAGCCTGGGGGACTGAGAAAGGCTGTGTTGAATAGGAGGTACTGGAGATGAGACTGCAAAGAAACTTGCCAGCCAGGCAGGGGTTGGGAGAATTCCAGGCAGAAGGAACAGCTTCCAGTCATTTGTTCCAGTCAACAAATATGTCTTGAACACAGGGGCTAGGTGAGCATCTGAGGTCCAACACGGGCAAAGCAGACATATCCCTGCCCTCGGAGCAAAGGCCCAGAGGGCTGCAGGAGCCATGTGTGCAAGGGCCACACATCTTGTATTTCTCAGATTTGAAGACCTCATTGACTGTAAGATGCACTGCCAATTTAGTAATGAAAGTAACCAGGAGTGTACACAAAAGCAGGGACTCGTGGGCATATGTGAATACTCCACGCAGGGCAGGGGTGCAACTGGCTTCCAGGAAAACCTAAACCAGGGTCTCTAAATCCTTGACCTCTCTTCTCTGCCTCTCACTTCATGCTGACTCCCCTTCATAGACAACTATCTCCTGAGGCTTGAGCCATGGCCAACAGCAATGCTCGGACTCCTGTCTTCCAAATTCCACCACCAGATTGGAAAGAAATGACCTTCTCTAATTCCAGTTCTGATTGGCTCAGCTTTTGTCCCAGACCCGTGGCCAATCACTGGTGGCTAGGGTTCTGGATTTTTTTTTTTTTTTTTTTTTTTTTTTTT
>NW_007730910.1:0-10816 GCF_000696425.1 Galeopterus variegatus | reverse complement strand
TTTTTTTTTTTTTTTTTTTTTTTTTTTTTTTTTTGGTGGCTGACCAGTAAGGGGATCTGAACACTTGACCTTGGTGTTATGAGCACTATGCCCTCTGGATATTATTTTAGAGAGCACCACTAGAACCTCATCCTTTGAGCAGAGAAGGGAGTTCCCCGCAAAAAAAAGAGGGGGAGGGTTCCAGGCAGAAAAACAACAGATGTCCACCACATCCATCTTTTGGGAAAAAGATACTACCACATTCAAAGTACAAATTAATTGTGAAATGTATCTCAATTTCAAAAAATGTTAAAGGTATGGGGGAAATATGTGCATCGTAGAACCAAGGAAACATGGTGGCGCAATGTCATTGAGGTGTCAGATGAAAGCGGAGAAGGAGGTGGAATCAGATCCAAGAAGGCCATGAACACGAGCTGGGAGCTTCATGTCCTGCTGAGGCTCCCTGAAGGCCTCAATCTGCTAGCTGGAAAGCTAGGAAGGAGAGGCAAGAAGTATCAGCCTAAATGAGAGGTTCTGAGGGGCTGAGGCAGAGGCAACGTCTCTTTTCCAGAGCTGGGGGTGCTGCCAGAATCAAGGGAGTACACAGATCTGAGAGCCGAACTGAGAACTGCAGCCATACATCAAGGAGGGCTCTGAATAGGCAGCAAAACACAGAGAAAGTCCTGAAACGGGGATTAAGAGCTAGATAATGGAGCCAGAAATTGAAAATCAAGGGAGAAAAAAAGCAGATGATGATGGATTGGGATGGGGAAAGGGGAAGTGCTACGTAGCAAGCTTATCCTGGAAAAATACCTGAGCCAGCCTGCCAAGTTGTGTGTAAGGCAAGGGCCAGAGACAGAGTATATAACAGCACAGTGGGGATGGGGGGAGGGGGGATTTGCAAGATAGAATTTTAGAAGTGAATTTGGCAGGACAGCTAATTGCATGTGGATAGTTGAAGTTTTAAGCCTGGGTGAAATCTCTAGCAAGAAAGTATCCTGACAGATAAGAAGGAGACCAAGGACAGACTGACAGTTATCTTCAGGCAGCAGAAGGAGAAAGTGAAGCTGAACCAAAGAGATGGAGAAGAAACTGGGAAGTAAGAGAGAACCTCAAAGTCAAAGGGAGAGAATGTGGTTAGTACTGCAGAGGTTAGAGATGGATACTGAGTGAAGGCTGCCAGGTTTGGCAATGATTTGTGAGAGAAGATACGCTATGGGGTGGAGAAAAGGGTCTCACTGTAGGAGGGGGACATGGTGACTGTATGCAGGACTCCATCCCCTTGTTGGAATGGGGAAAGGAAGATGGGAAGGGAAGGGAAAGGAAAGGAGGGGTTTCCATCTTTGGTTTATAGTAAATATCTCTATGGTTTATTGTCTGTCACTGAGTAGAACAGATGGTCCATGAGGGCAGGGACAATGAACTAAGGGCCTCTTGTATTCTATTGTATCCCCAGGGTATGGACAGCGCCAGGCACATCAAGGGATTTAATCACTATTTGTCAAATAGAGCTGTTGGGCATGTTTGTCAACAATGTTTTTCATGTATGTCCCCATAGGGGTGGGGACACCAGGGGACGTGTGAGAGGTGTGGAAGACCACCATGTTGAACGCACTGAAAATAGTCCTGCCTCTGCTGCCCACAGTGGCCAACAGTAGGTGCCCTCTCCTGGATTGGGGATAAAATCTCCCACTCTTTCCCACCTTCCTGCCAGGTAGCCAGCCTGCCCCAGATTCTGACTCTGCCAGCATACCTTCTTCACTCGGTGGGCTGTAATCACATGGCTTTCATCATAGTCCTGTTTGGAACGAACATCTGGAAAGGAAAAGTATTCAGCTGAGAACTATATTAGCAAAGGAACACATGACCAAACTACTTACTTACATCAGCAGCAGCATATATTTGTCTGGCAGTTAGGTGACAGCACCGTCAGCTTGAAACTCGAGGTGTGTAGTTTTACTGACCTGGGCAGCCCACACTATGACTCCCCCTGCCCCATCATACCCACCCCTGAGGGCCAGAAAGACTGCATACCCACCCCTGAGGGCCAGCAAGACTTTGTATCTCTGATTTAGAAGGAGTTTTCTCTGAGGTCTAAAAATAGGGGAGGGGAGAGGTTCAAAGCCAAGTGAGCTCAAACTAAATGTCCCATTGAATTTTAGACCCATATTCAGACTCTAGAACCGAGGAGCTGAGGTTCTAATGTCTGTGCTAGGACAAAGCTGGGAGAAACATGAAACAGGAATTGAACCTTATGCATAAATCCTAAAACCTAAAAGATCTCTGCCGTATTTGTAAAAAGGACTAAAATATTTCCACCCACCAGTCTAAAGGGCTGGCTGGTTAGCTCAGTTGGTTAGAGCATGGTGATGATAACACCAAGGTCAAGGGTTTGGATCCCCATACCAGCCAGCCACCAAAAATAAATAAATAAAATAAAATCGCCCACAAGAAACTGAAACCAGGCCTGTTTTGTGCACAGAAACTGGTTTAGAACCATTGAAATTTGCGGGGCATTATCAGGATCAATCACAAAACTTTTCTGTAGGGATACCTTCACAATTCCCATGGACATATGAATTCACCATCAAAACTTAAAACCACATGAAGTATGGAGAGACAAAAGACTCAGACTAGCTATATTAGTCCATTTCTGTTGCTTATAATAGAAACATCTGAAACTGGGTAATTTGTAAAGAAACAATATTTATTGCTTACAGTTTTCGAGGTCGGAAAGTCCAAAGCCCAGGGAACACACCTGGTGAGACCCTTGTTGGTGGGTAGTAACTCTTTACAGCAAAGCAGGGTGTCACATGGCAGATGGTGGAAGCAGAGAGAAAGCTTCTCATGTGCTCTCCTTTTAAAGCCATCAGAACCATGCCCATGACCACCATTAAACCATCAGTTGGACTAATTCATCTACCAGGACATGGTCCTCATAATCTAATCACCTCTCCAAGGCTCCACTCTTCAACCACCATTACAGGACTTTCCACACTCTTAACACTGTCACAGCAGGGATTAAGTTTTGGGGGGACATGCAATCCACAGCAATAGCCAACTCCACACTGAAGGAAAGAAACAAAGTCAGAGGACTGACACTACCCAACTCCAAGACCTACTATAAAGCAACAATAATCAAGACAGTGTGGTACTGGCAAAAGAATAGACAAACAGATCAATGGAACAGAATAGAGAGCCCAGATATAGTCCCACACAAATGTAGTCAACTGATCTTTGACAAAAGAACAAAGGCAATACAATGGAGAAAAGATAGTCTTTTCATCAAATGGTGCTGGAACAACTGGACACTCAATGCAAAAAGGTTAATCTAGACATAGATCTTATACCCTTCACAAAAATTAACTCAGAAGGGACCACAGGCCCAAATGTAAAAATCAAAACAATAAAATTCCTAGAAGATAATGTAGGAGAAAATCTAGATGAACTTGGGTTTGGCAATGACTCTTTGGATACGACACCAAAGGCATGATCCATGAAAGAAATCATTGATAGGCAGACTTCATTAAAGTTTAAAACTGCTCTGCAAAAGACACTGTCAAGAAAATGAGAAAACAAGCCACAGACTGGGAGAAGATATTTGCAAAAGACCTATCTGATAAAGGACTGTTATCTAAAAGGATTTTATCTAAAATATACAGAGAACTCTCAAAATTCAACTATAACAATCAATTAAAAAATGATCAAAAGATATGAACAAACACCTCACCAAAGAAGATATACAGATGGCAAATAAGCATATGAAAAGATGCTCAACATCACATATTATTAGGAATTGCAAATTAAAACAACAACGAGACACTACTAGAATGTCCAAAATCCAAAACCCTAACACCACCAAATGCTGGTGAGGATGTAGAGCAACAGGAAATCTCACTCACTCCTGGTGGGAATGCAAAATGGTACAGCCACAGAAGATAACTCGGCAGTTTCTAACAAAACTAAATACACTCTTACCAGCAATCGTGCTCCTTGGTATTTACCCACATGAGCTGAAAACTCATGTCTATAGAAAAACCTGCACACGGATGTTCATAGCAGCTTTATTCATAATTGCCAAAACTTGGAAGCAACCAAGATGTCCTTCAGCAGGTAAATGGATAAATAAACTGTAGTACATCCAGACAATGGAACATGATTCAGCTCTGAAAAGAAAAGAGCTATCAAGCCATGAAAAGACATGGGGGAACCTTAAATCCATGTTACTAAGTGAAAGAAGCCAATCTGAAAAGACTACATACTGTATGATCCCAACTATATGACATTCCTGAAAGGATAAAACTGTGGGGACAGTAAAAATATCAATGGTTGTCAGGGGTAGTAGGGAAGGAAGGATGAATGGGCAGAGCACAGATTTTTAGGGTGGTGAAACTATCCCATACAATACTATACTGATGGATATATGTCATTATACATTTGTCTAAACCCACCAAATGTACGATACCAAGAGTGAACCCTAATGTAAACTATGGACTTCAGTGATAATGATGTGTCAATGTGGGTTCATCGACAGTAACAAATGTACCATTCTGGTGGGGGGGTTGTTGTGGGGAGGTTGTGCTTGTGGGAGGGGGCAGAGGTATATGGGAATTCTATACTTGCCACTCAATTTTGCTGTAAACCTAAAACAGCTCTAAAAAATAAAGTCTATTTTTTAAAAAGGACATATGGAAGTACTAATCACAAAAGAAAATACTGATAAATCTAACCCTATTAAAGTTAAGAACTCTTTTCATCAAAATACAACATTAAGAAAGTAAAAAGGGCAAGCCACAAAGTGGGTGAAAATATTAGTAACACAAATGACTAACAAAATAATTCTATCCAGAATTTACAAAGAATTCATAAATCAATGCAGTGAGGGCTAGCCAGTTAGCTCACTTGGTTAGAGCACGGTGCTGATAACATCAAGGTCAAGGGTTCAGATCCTTGTACCGGCTAGCTGCCAAATTAACTAATTAATTAATTAATTTTAAAAAATCAATAAACAATGAGAAAAACTTCAGACATCTGAACGGAAAAATCCTTACAGAAGAGGAAATCTAACTTGTAACACGAAGGTCATGGGTTCAGATCCCCGTACTGGCCAGCCACCAAAAAAAAAAAGAGAGAGAAGAGGAAATCTAAATGGCCAATACGCACATAAAAAGGTGCTTAATCCCATAGACAGTAATTCCATAGTCAGGGAAATACAAATTAAAACCACAATGAAATGCCACTATAAGACCACTAGAATGGCAAAAATTTAAAAAGCCAAATAATACCAGATGCTGGTGAGGACCTAAAGTAATGGAAATTCTTATTTCCTGCTGGTGAGAATGTAAATTGGTATGATGACTTTGGAAAACAGTTTTGCGCTCTCTGTAAGATTGAAGATACATATCCCTATGACCTAATAACTCCACTCCTAGGTATATACCCTAGAGAAATGCATGTACATGAATATCCAGAGACATGTGTAAGCACGTAGCAGCATATTTGTAACTGCCACAATTGAACAACCCCAATGGCCATCAATAATAGACTGGATAAATATATTGATAATTATATTGAGGTACATTCATATAATGGAATTATATCTAGCAAAAAACATGAACAAACTGCAGTATAGCTACATATAACAAAATGAGTGAATATTAATAGAATAATCTTAAGAAAAAGAAGACAGATACAAGAAATTGTATGGTTTCAAAACTGGTAAAACAGACATCTTATAAACTAATTTATACTATCTTATAAATATCTTATAACCTAGTTTCTTAAACTATCTTAAATAAATTTCTTTAAACCATCTTATAAACTAATTTCACTCATTAATACAAGGGTTCTTCAAAAAGCTCATGGAAAAATAGAATTAAAAGATAATACAGATATATCCATGAACTTCTTTTTTTTTTTTTTGTCCTTTTTTTTGTGACTGTGCTCAGCCAGTGAGCGCACCGGCCATCCCTATATAGGATCCGAACCCACGGCGGGAGGGCCACTGCGCTCCCAGTGCCACACTCTCCCGAGTGCGCCACAGGGTCGGCCCATATATCCATGAACTTTTGAAGTACCCTCATAGAAGTGCAAAAACCTGAAATAAATAGTTAGCCAAATCTAACAATGGGCACAAAAAAACCAAAATATCATGGTCTAGCAGGGAATATGTAATACTAAAAAATCACATTAAGATATTAAATGAGGGCTGGCCAGTTAGCTCAGTTGGTTAGAGCATGGTCTTAGAACACCAAGGTCAAGGGTTCAGATCCCCACACCAATCAGCCTCCAAAAAAAAAAAAAAAGTGATATTAAAGGAGAAAAATTGTACGTTCGTGTATTAGTCCATTTCTGTTTCTTATAACAGAATACATGGAACTGGGTGACTTATAAAGAAAACGAAATTTATTGCTTATAGTTTCTGAGGCTAGGAAGTCCAAAGTCCAGTGAACACATCTGGTGAAGGTCTTGGTGGTGGTGACAGTGACAGTAGGGTATCAAATTGTGAAATGGTGGAGTGGAGAGAACAGAGAAACAGACAGACAGACTCTCTTCTTCTTTTAAAGCCCTTAGAACTATGCCCCTGACCACCATTTTTAATCCATTCACTACTGCAAAGTCCTACAATCCAAACACCTCTTCAAGGCTCCACCTTTCAATTACCATAATAGGATTTCCCACACTCTTAACAATCACAGTAGGGGCTAAGTTTCTAATACATAAAACTTGGGGACCAGAATTCGAGCTTCAGTGAGCTTTGGAGGGACATAATTCAATCCACTACAGTTTGCTTTGATAGACGCAGACAAATTTAAATTCCTATCATGAAAAAAGCCTTAGTATGTTAGGAATATAAAGTAACCTGATGGGTATCTTAATAAATATCTACAGCAAAAATCATATTGATTGGTAAAATGAGAAACAAGACAAAATGCTTACTTTCATTGTTCCTCTTTAACACTGTACTGGAGGGCAAAGGACACGGCAATGTAGTGAGATAAGAAAAAAATAAGTGTGAAAGAACTGAAAGGAAATGAAACATAACTGTCATGATAAGCAGACAATATGATTGTCTATATAGAAAATCCAAGAGAATCACAAACAGTATTAGGAGAGTACATCAAGGTTGACAGATACAATATCAATATATAAAAAAATCAGTAATAGCCTGCAAATGTGGAGAAAAAAGATAAGGTTTCCAAAGAGAAAAAGTCTTGTAGTAATGCCTCGATGATCTAACTGACTTCCAGAATTCACAAATCAGGAACTAAGACTAAAGAGATGGATGTACATGTTGGAAACAATTCAGAAAAATCCTGTAATACCAAGAAAAGCAAAAGGAAGATGGAGGCTAAAGCCCACTCCTTAAATGATCCTGTGAATGATGAGAAATGTGTGACAAAAAAAAGAGAAAGAAGCTAGAAAGCAAAGCCAAAAATAGGAGGTGCCAAAGGGTGACAATAGAGTGGAAGAGAACAAAAAGCAAATACCTGCTTGAAAAAAAAGTACAAAGAAAACTCTGAAAAGTAAGTCAAGTTTAAAAAGCAGCAAAAGGCTTGTGCATAAAGGGCCTGCTCAGATGAGTCCTGCTCAGGTGGAGGGGACTCAGGTGGGAGAAGGGGGCTCAGGTGGAAGGGTGCTCAGGTAAAGGGGGGGTCCAGGTGGAAGGGGGTTCAGGTGGACGGGTGCTCAGGGAAAGGGAGGGTTCAGGTGGAGGGGGTTCACATGGAGGGGCTCAGGTGAAGGGGGGCTCAGGTGGAGGGGGCTCAGGTGGAAGGGGTTCAGGTAGAGGCTGCTTGGATGGAAGCTGCTCACATGGATGTTGTGCAGAGGGGCCTGCTGAGATCAAACCACCTCCTTTCAAGAAGCTGATTCCCAAAAAGTTTCCTCCCTGAGAAGATAATAAATAGGCAAAGTCCAACATGCAGATTGAAATGGCAGGGAAGGAGCAAGTCCTAACTGCAATTGGCCTGGTACCTCTTAAAGACAGCTGGCTTCCAAAGGAAAGCACAAGCGCCCAGGCTCCCCCTAGCACCATCGCTGCCACCACCAAAGGAACGCTTAGAGAGGCTGAAAGACCAGAAAGGATTCTCAGGAGGGAAAGGAAACAGAGAAGTCCCTCTTCAGAAAGTAGAAGTAGAAAGGGCAGATGAGAGTCTAGCTGAGCTTGCTGCTAGTACTGAGGAATCTACCAGTATTTCATCCTCTGAACAAAACTCGAATATGCCAGCAGGTGAAACTTTAGATGGTAAACATCAGGGTGACACTAGCTTTGTGACATGGAAAAGGACTCTGAGCAGAACACAATGGAGTTAAGACTCAGCAGCTGAGGAATCAGTTCTACCAGGCTGCTTCCCCCACCAGCAGCAGTGTGCACAACTGCTCTGATGTCACCTCCTGCCACCATGGCAGTAGCCGAGTCTCAGGAAAGGGATGAAGATGAAGCACCCACAGTTATGTGGAAGTGACCTAGTGACAACATGTCAGAGGGCAGTGATCATTCTGGATGGAATGAGGCTCAGCCTGTTGCACAAGAAACTACTAGTAGAAATAATGCAAAGGAGGCCTTAGCAGTCAGTGGCTGAGGGAGATTTTGTTTGTATCTTCTGTGACCATTCTTTTAGAAAGGAAAAAGATCACAGCAAACACTTCAGTCATCATTTGGTTACTGTACACTTCCTTGAAAAACCAGGTAAAGGGCAGGCATAATTAAACTTTGGACAAGGTTTCAGTTCTTACTTTATAAGATCCATTACACATTCATTTACAGAAGTAAAAAACCTTTTATTATTTTTCCCCATTTTTTATTGTGTTAAAATACACACAACATAAAATTTATCATCTTATTCATTTTATGTGTACAGTGAGTGGTATTAGGTACATTCATAAAGTTGTGCAACCATCACCACCATCCATCCCCAGACCTGTTTTCATCTTGCAAAACTGAAACTCTGTACCCACTAAACAACAACTCCCTCCTTCCTACACTCTCCAGCCCCTGGCAACCACCACTATATTTTGTCTCCATAATTCTAAGTACTTCATATAAGTGGAATCATACAGTATTTGTCTTTTTGTGACAGGATTATTTCACTTAATATGATGTCCTGATGGTTCATCTGCATTGCAGCATGTGTCAAAATTTCCTTCCTTTTTAAGGCTGTATAACATTCCACTGTATGTATATTCTGCACTTTGCTTATCCATTCATTTGTCTATGGACACTAGGGCTGCTTCCACATTTTAACTATTGTAGAAAATGCTGCTACGAATGTGGGTGTACAAATATCTCTTCAAGATCCTATTTCCAATGCTTTGGGGTATATACCTAGAAGTGGAATTGCTGGATCATATGGTAATTCTATTTTTAATTTTTTGAGGAACTGCTATACTGTTTGCATAACAGCTGCACCAGTTTATATTCCCACCAACAGTGCACCAAGTTTCCAATTTCTCTATATCCTTGCCATTTTGCATTTCTCTAATGTTTAGTAATGAAGACCACCTTTTCATGTGCTTATTGGCCATTTGTATATCTTCTTTCAAGAATTGTCTATGTAAGTCCTTTGCCCACTTTTTAATAGTGTTGTTTGGTTTTTTTTGTTGATGAATTTTAGGAGTTCTCTATATATTCTGGATATTAATAATTTATCAGATATATTCGCAAATATTTTCTCCCATTCTGTGGATTGCATTTTTACTCTGTTGATACTGTCTTTTGATGCACAAAATTTGTTAATTTTCATCAAGTCCTATTTGTCTATTTTTTCTTTTGTTGCCTGTGCCTTTGGTGTCATGTCCAAGAAATCACTGCCAAATCAAATATCATGAAGTTTTTGCCCTGTGTTTTCTTCTAAGACTTTTGTAGTTTCAGATCTTACATTTAGGTCTTTGATGCACTTTGATTTAATTTTTGCATATGGTATTAGGTAAAAGTCCAACTTCATTCTTTTGCTTGTGGACATCCAGTTTTCCCAGCATCATTTGTTGAAAAGACTGTCTTTTCCCCCATTGAATGGTGTTGGCACCCTTGTCAAAAATCATTTGACCATATATGCAAGGGTTTATCTCTGGGCTCTCTATCCTAGTCCATTAATCTATATATCTTTGTGCCAGTAAAACACTGTTTTCATTACTCTAACTTTGTAGTGACTTCAGAAATCAGGAAGTGTGATACCTGAAGCTGTCCATGTTTCACCATGAAGTATGATGTTTGCTGTTGGTTTTTCATATACAGCCTTCATTAGGCTGAGGTACTTTCCTTCTGTTCCTAGTGTATAAATAGTGAGTCTTCTTTTAAATCATGAAAGGGTTTTGAATTTTGTCAAATGCTTTTTCTACATCAATTTAGATGATCCTGTGGTTTTCTTCCTTCATTCTGGGAATGTGGTGTATTATATTGATCGATTTTCACATGTTAAATCATCCCAGAAATAAATTACGCTTGCATTATATATAATCCTTTTAATATGCTGCTGAATTAGGTTGGCTAGTATTTGTTGAGGATTTTTGCATCAATGTTCATAATGGATATTGGTCTGCAGGTTTCTTTTCTTGTAGTGTCTTTGTCTGGCTTTGCTACCAGGGTGATGCTGTCCTCACAGAATGAATTAGAAAGTGTTCCCTCCACTTCAATTTTTTGGAAAATTTTGAGAAGGACCAGAATTAGTTCCTCTTTAAACATCTGTTAGAATACATTAGCAAAGCCAGAAGGTCCAGGACTTTTCTTCGTTGGGAGATTTGTGTATGTTAATCATTACAACAATAGTGATTTTGATGTGTTTATTTTATTTTGATGCTTTAATGGTTTAAGATGCTGTACATCATTTTCTTGTAT
>NW_007730909.1:176366-176572 GCF_000696425.1 Galeopterus variegatus | reverse complement strand
TAAGAAGTTGTTGGAATAATCTGAGAGATGATAGTGGTTTGGACCAGGGTAGTAGCAGTGGAAGTGTTGAGAAGTTGTATTCTGGATGTATTTTGAAGGTAGAGACAACAGGGTTTCCTCTTGGATTAGAAGTGAGGTGAAGGACTAGTTAAAGATGATTACAAGCTTTTTGATCGTAGCAACTGGAAGACTGGGGTAGACATTTG
>NW_007730909.1:168292-172485 GCF_000696425.1 Galeopterus variegatus | reverse complement strand
CAGTGGTCTTAGTTTTGAGGAGCTCTATAGAAATGCATATACAATGGTTTTGCATAAACATGGAGAAAAGCTCTACACTGGACTAAGAGAAGTCGTTACCGAACATCTCATAAATAAGGTATCCACCTTTAAAGGACTGTTGCTAATACTGTGTTGAATGTAGAAAATCTTTTATACCGTATTGTACTTTGACCAGAAGTATTCTTCTTGAGGGCCTCAGGAAGCTTATAGGAATTATTAATTCATGACTGTATTATAAAACCTCACTCAACTTATCAGCTAAATCAGAATTTTTGATAATTGTGGGAAGGTGAAGTTTGTGATCTATGTTAAATACATTTTCTATAACCATAATTAACAAAGCAAACATTCAGTAATTTACAAATGTTTATTTATTGATGTTAATTATAATTATTATTTCCTTAAAATGTTTTAATCAATTAGCCCATTTTAGTTTTCTCTCCTTTCTCTGTATATTTGGAAATAATAAAACCTACATTGTTTTAAAAATATTCTCTAAGACTTTTTACTAATTGAAATTGGCATTATTCATTTTAACTGACTTCCACTGTGGGAAATGTGAATTTTTTTTTTAAAGATAAATTAGTGGTAGGCTGTTAACATTATAATGTTAATGGTTTTTTTGATCCCAAAAAGATGTATTTTTTTAAGAACAAGTGTTTTTATCAGGCAGACTCCTCCACTGCACATAAAATATAATTTCACTTATAAAATAAGATTACTAAAGTCTTTTGCTTTAAGATTGTCAAATAAAATGTAAAATATCACAGATTCATAAAAACTTGGCATAGATTTGTGTGGTATTAGGGTATTCATTTTTTAAAGTTTATTTTGAAAACAAAACAAAAGTTGTACAAATAGTCCAATGAACTGTGTGTATCCGTAAACTAGATTCACCAGTTAACATTTTGCCACATTTTTGCCAATCTTTCTGTTGATACTTATTGCTGAACAATTAGAGAATAGGTTTTAGATTTCAATTACCCTAAGATACTTCGTAACATTTCTTCTGAGAATACGGAAATTTTCATATTTAACCAAAGAACAGTGATCAAAATCAGGCAATTTAACATTAGTATAATACTGTTATTTAATATAGTTCATATTTAGATTTTACCGGTTTTATGCAGTAGCAATTTCTTTTATAGCAATTTGTTTTCTGATCAAGGATCTGATCCAGGATCACACACTCAGTTCCTTAGCCTTTCTTTGTCTTTTAGCACACTGACATTTTCGAAGAGTATAGCTCAGTTGTTTTGTAGATTGTCGATCAGTTTTTGGTTTGTTTGACTGTTTTCTCATGACTAGTTTCAGGTTATGCATTTTTGGCAGGAATAATACATAAGTGATGTTGTGTCCTCAGTGCATCACATCAGGAGGCACATGATGTCAGTTTATCCCATTATTGGTGATGCTAACTTTGATCATTTGGTGTCCGCCAGATTTCTCCACTGTGAAGGTACCTTTTTTCCCTTTGTAATTCAAAGTAATCTGTTCAGATATATTTTGAGACTGTATAAATATTCTGTTCCCCCAGAAACTTTCATGTGTTGGTTTTAGCATCCATTGATGATTCTTGCATGAATCATTATTACTGTGGTGGCTGTAAAACAGTAACTTTCTATTTCTTCTCTTCCTTTTATACTTCCTTTCTCTTAAATGGGATTACGTGATCCAGGTAGTTATTATCTTATGAAGCAGAGTGATTGTGTTCTTCACATAATCAACAGTTTTTTAAGGCCTACTATGCGTGACTTTCAATGAAAATATAGTGGGTGTAAAGAGATATGAACTCTCTCTTCCTGGGGTTTTTACTCTGATGTGAGAGATGATAACATTTAGGTAACAGTGTGACAAATTATGTAATTAAGTGGCAAATGACGTGTATAGGCAAAAAATGGTTTAGAAACTCAATTGAAGGAGAGATTACCTTGGATTGTAAGATATCATGAGAAAGGATAAAATTGAACAGCATGGAAGGCATTCCGTGATGGCAGATGTCGTGGGATTATGTAGAGATGAACTGGTTACATTTAGGTGGTAAGTGAGATATGTAATGATTATGGGGATTAGCAGGTTATAGTGTTACAAAGATGGTTTGGGAACAGATTGTAGAAAAATTTAAATGCCAGTCTGAGGAATTTGGACTAAACAGTGGGAGTTAATGGAGGTTTTTAAGTGGGTGATAATGTGACAGAATATTTGAAGATGTGATTTTAAGTGGGTGATAATGTCACAGGATATTATGGGAATGATATAAATGTAGAAACAGGAGGAGGTTTACTTCGGAGAAGACCTGGAAAAATCGGGGTAAAGTGATAGGCTAGAAATGAATGGATGATGTCAGTAATATCTTCTGAAGTAAAACTAGACAGAATTTGGTTGCTGAGAGAATTATGTTGCTACCAGTGAAGTTATAGTGGAAATATTGTGAAGTTATAGTGGAAGATTGATTTGGAATGGGTAGAGGAGTTGATAAGTTTTGTTTTAGGTTATATTGAGAATTTTTATAGTTGGAAGTTACCTTAGGAATTATTTTACATGTGAGGAAAACTGAGTGTGAGATCATAATAAGATGTGCAAATAGAAATATTATATGTTTGGAGAGATAATAGGTTTAGACCTAGGGCAGATACTTAAAACTAGATATGGAGATTTGTCACTTGGTAGAACATATTGAGAAGTGTTGGAGTTGAGAGAATGAAGAACCCAGAGCCAAGGAATGAATCTCCAGGAGCAAACTATGGTAAGTAGGAGTAGGAAATAAAGAAGAATAATTTAAGAAGTTTGGCATCAAAAGAAAGGAAAAGTAGAATGTAAGAATTTGGATTAAAGTTACTGAAGGGGAGAAGATTGGAGCAAACAAGTTCTTGAATATGGAAAGAATATGGGTTAAGAATAATGGAGAAATAAATTTAGAAGAGGGGCATGTTCTCATTTCCAGATGTTCTATAGGGAATGATGATAATGATTGCAGCTAACTCTTACTTAGCATTTACTATGTGCTAGGCCCAGTTCTAGTGCTTTTATATGTATTAACTAATGGTCACAAACCAATGCACCAGGTACTACTGTTATCTCTGTTTTACAAATGAAGAAATCAAAGCACAGAGAATTGGCTACTTGTCCAAATGTACATAGCTAGTAAGTGGCCTAGCTGGATCTGAATTCAGATAGGGTAGCTTCAGGCTGAGCTCTAAACTTCTCTATAGATGTGTTCATGGGGCAGAATGAATTGATCAAGATGCAATAAATATGCTGAAATTGAGGGTGGTTAAGGGAAAGTTAATTTATTCACTGTTCGAAAAACTGGAGTCCTTTAAATTCCAGGACTCCTTTAAATTTTACTTACGTCTAAAATGAAGGAGTTGGAAGCAATATCTCCGAGATTCCTTATTTCCAAAATTATTATGAATCTAATAATTAAACTATCCATCTTCTGAAAATGTGATGAAGTGACTTGGAGTCGTCCTTGTGGGGAATATACTAAGGAATTCACAAGTGAGGACAAAGATAGTAGGAGTTGGCCTGAATGTGTGATTTGTCATTTTTTTTTAAAGCAATGCTTTGCAGGTTGGACACAGATGGAGAAAAAAACATGTGTAATCATGTGTTATGGTTAAGAATTGGCTCATCCAAAAAGTGAGGAGGAGGGAAGGCCAGAGTGTGAGGTCAGTGTTTAAGTGACTGATTTTTGGACTCTGAAACATGGTCAAGTAGATATTGAAGTCATGTGATTAGTAATATCTCCGTGAAAATTCTAGGAGCTTTAGCATATTGTAAGTTGCTAAAAATGGTTCTATATCTAAGATTAACTATAGTCTTTGTCAGCTGGGGGTGCTATAACAAATACCATAAACTGAGTGGCTTAAACAACAAGTGTCTATTTCTCATAGTTCTGGAGGCTGGAAGTTCAAGATATGGTGCCTGTAGAATCAGTTCCTGGTGAAGGCCATCTTCCTGTTTTGCAGATTGCCTCTTCCTTGCTGTATCCTCACATGGCAGAGAAAGAGATAATCTCTGTCATGTTTCTGCTTTTATAAAGGCACTAATCCTATTCAAAGGCCCCCATCTCCAAATACCACCATCACATTGAAGATTAGGGCTTCAAAATATGAATTTTTTTTTTTTTTTTTTTTTTTTTTTTTTTTTTTTTTTTTTTTTTTTTTTTT
>NW_007730909.1:150294-167409 GCF_000696425.1 Galeopterus variegatus | reverse complement strand
GTGTTGCCCCCGTACCGGACCGGGGACCGGCAACGGGATTGCAACCCTCGGTGTTGCCCCCGCGCCTCGCTCAACCAGTGAGCGGGAACCGGTCTGTATGTGGGATCCGAACCCTCGGGCGGGAGCACCGCCGCGCTTCCCAAGCGGCACACTATCCAGTGCGCCACCGGGCCGGCCCCCAAAATATGAATTTTGAGGAAACACAAACATTCAGTTCATAGCAACTGTCCTTTCAAAATATAGACAGTTCCCTATAATATAATCCCCTAAATATATTCAATATGATTATGCTGAATAAATACTAAAACTATATGCTAAATTCTTAATTTTACTTCTCTTACACAATCATTAATGATATATTGCCTAATCTTGAAAATGTTCTTTAATTTTTTTATCTTTCACAAACACTAATTTGACCATTCAGTTCTGTCTAGGAAATGTACCAGTTACAGTTATGTCTGTTGATTGATTTCTTTATTTCAATTGAATTAAGTTTTTGAACCCCCTTCTAGTATTCATGCTTTCATTTTTGTGTTTTCTACTTACCTTATTTCATATTTACTCTTATGTAAAAATTTTAATAGCCATATAATAATATGGCTATTAAATTATAATATAATATTACTGTGTGAAGGTGACACTATCAAAAGAAAGCTATTGGGCCGGCCCGGTGGCGCACTGGATAGTGCGCCGCTTGGGAAGCGCGGCGGCGCTCCCGCCCGAGGGTTCGGATCCCACATACAGACCGGTTCCCGCTCACTGGCTGAGCGAGGTGTGGGGGCAGCACCAAGGGTTGCAATCCCGTTGCCGGTCCCCGGTCCAGTACGGGGGCAACACTGAGGGTTGCGATCCGTTGCCGGACACGGAAAAAGACAAAAGACACACACACACAAAAAAGAAAGCTATTAACAGGCAGGGCCATCATACAGTGTCTCAAAATCTTTGTCTCCTGATGTAGGAAATCTCAGTTTGTTCTACTAAATGGGTCTTAAGGGTATTACTGATATAATGTGCAAAAGTGTAGTTTGTGTGAAAATCAATATTTCCTGTGTCTGTATTTCACCTTTTGACTGGAAGGTGAGAGAATGGTTTGGGGTCCTGTGGTGTCAAAATACCTATCTTTAATTTCACAGAATATACTCTTTTTTGTGGTTCTGAAAGCATTACTGTTTGTTCTGTTCATCAATTTTTTGTTCGCTATGCTTTGGTAGTTAGCTGAATTGTGTAACTGTGTGTATAAATATATACACACATACCCACGTGTGTGTGTAAATATATACACGTGTATGTGTGTGTATTGTGTAACTGACTATGTGTATACACACACACACACACACACACACTCACCAAACATACCTGTAATATACAGGTGTGTATATATAAAAGCAAAGTACTTTCAGTGCTATGGTATAGACATTCAGGACCCATCTTTTCACATTGAAGAATTCAAACAAAATATATTTTTTATATGGAATCGGGACTGATTTGTTATATAGTTTGTGCCTAGATTTCAGGGTAAGAATAATGAACATTTTGACAAATATTTTTGGTAAAGCAGAGCAGTACAAAGTACCAGAAGGCAGATGAAGGAGGGTTCCAGAGAGGACACTTCGGAATGAAAGTAGCTAGCTGATTCCTGGCTTTACAAATAAGTTCACAAAATTAAAGTAGGCATAGAAAATATAAATGTTATTTTTCTAACTTAAAGCACTCTGGGCCGGCCCTGTGGCCCACTCGGGAGAGTGTGGCGCTGGGAGCACCGAGGCCGCGGGTTCGGATCCTGTATAGGGATGGCCGGTGCGCTCACTGGCTGAGTGTGGTGCTGACCACACCGTGCTGAGGGTTGTGATCCCCTTAGCAGTCCAAAAAAAAAAAAAAAAAAAGCACTTCTACTAGTATATTATTATTATTATCCAGAAGAATGTCTCCTTTGAGGAAACTGAGACCCAAAGGAATTCAGTAAATTTCTCAAGACTGCAAAGCAACACTTAGTGTGATGTGGCCTTTGTGCCTCACTGTAAGAAAACTCTTGTATTGCTTTAGTAAACCCTACAACATTTCAGCTTTCACAGAGATTATTTTTTCTTTAACTTCTTTTTTCTAAAT
Organism: Galeopterus variegatus; assembly: GCF_000696425.1. Taxonomy (NCBI): domain Eukaryota; kingdom Metazoa; phylum Chordata; class Mammalia; order Dermoptera; family Cynocephalidae; genus Galeopterus; species Galeopterus variegatus. The sequence continues at coordinate 165,303 of NW_007730909.1, read as the reverse complement.
AAAATAGCTTAAAAAGCATGATTACACTGGAGAAAAATGTTCTGCTTTACAGATTTAAGGACTTTAAAATTATATATTATTTTGTAAAAGCCTCAAAGGTATCCTTGTAAGACTTCTCATCACAGAATTCAGCTTTCAAACATGTTTATTATTTGCCAGGCTTCTGGGTTAGGTGTAAGATAGGTGTTGGTAAATAGAGTACATCTGATTCCTGTACTCATGGAACAGATAATAAGTAAACAAATGTGTAGTTATAAAACATAAGAAAACAGGATATAGCGATAGAGAAAAAATGATGAGGGAAACCACATATAGGTCAAGAAAAGGCTGTTTGACGGAGTAGGACTTGAAGAATGGGTGCTCATGAGAAAAGTGGTAAGGAGCGTTCCAGGCAGAAAGAATAGCTATACAGCGTCGATAGAGAAAAAATGATGAGGGAAACCACATATAGGTCAAGAAAAGGCTGTTTGACGGAGTGGGACTTGAAGAATGGGTGCTCATGAGAAAAGTGGTAAGGAGCGTTCCAGGCAGAAAGAATAGCTATACAGCGTTTTTTCTGTTAAGGACCAAATAATGAATGTTTTTGTTTTTCTGAGCCATACAGTCTCTGTTGTACCTTCTCAACTCTGCTTTTGTAGGACAAAATGAGTTGGTGGAGGGGAGGAATGGGACAAGATGAGGTTGGAGAGAGAAGCAGAAGCCAGGTGATGCCAGGCCTTGAAGCCATGGCAGAAGGGCTTTCTACTTAATTACATGTGTGTTAGGAAGCCATTTGAGGATTTGAAGCAAGACAGTGAAGTGCTCTGATGTAAGTTTTTAAAATATTGCTGTGGCTGTTGTGTGGTGAATAAGCTTCAAGAGTTGGAGTAAGGGAACCAGGAAGGAGTAACCTAGTAATTCAGGTGAGTGATAGTGGTAATATAGAAAAAATTTTCAAATTCAAGATATATTTTGGATGTAGAAAGCATGCTACATGCTGGTAGATTGATTGTAGGGAATGAGGAAGAGGGAAGACTCCAAGATAATTTCTAGGTTTTTGGCCAGCTAGCTAGGTCATTCCATTCTCTGATAGGGAATGGGGTAGAAAAAGGAGCTTCATTTTGGATAGGTTAATTTTAAGATACCTATAAAATTGGGTATGCAAATCTAGTTCTCTGAGAAGTTTGAACTGAAAATGTAAATTTGGGAATTGTGAACATACAGATGATATTGAAAGACCTAGAAGTAGATGAAATCACAGAAACAAAAGAGGGCCCAAGTTTGAACCATGAGGAATTGAAACATTTAGTGTTTTTGTAGACTGAAAAATGGCTGCAGAGTTAGTTGTACTTTAAGGTCTTAAATTATAAAATAATTTAATTTTGACATTTATTTAGCAGAGTTGTGATTTTTGACACTCATTTCGTGTGTGTTTTAAATGTTAAAAGACAGTTTTAAATTCAGAAATAGTGATAATCAGTTCTGTTCCTTGCAGGCAGGGTAAGGGTAGACAGAGCCTTTTCCTTTTATAGATTGCTGTTTGGGATGTAAACTTGACAGTTTCTAGGCTCAGGTGCACTAAAGAAGGACTTACCTTTCTTCTTCTACCCTCTGTTGAGCACTCCATATTTAATAATAAGAAATAACTTAGTGGAAAAGCCACTAGGTAGAAAATAGAGAGAACTGGGATTTAGGTGTAATTCTGCTGCTAATAATCTTCAACAAATTACTAGAACTTTCTGGATTTCAGATTATTTATATATATTTATATATATATTAATATATATCTATCTATCTATCTATATATATATATATATATATATATAAATACAATTAGGTCTTTTTTTTTTTTAGCCTAAAGAGCTTTAAAGTTATGTAATGATTATGTGTCATTTGATAAGTTTCGGTTATTAAGACTTAGGCAGATCATAGTTTTTGCAGTTTGCTGTTTATTTCTGTGCCATAATATGTGTTCAGAATAAAACCATTTCAGTTTTTAGTTGTGTCTTAAAGCTGCAGAGAAACTTTAGTTTTAATATGGCAAGAGCTTTATTATCTCTATTTTGTAATGCTTAACAGGTTTCTTAGATTTGTCTTATGCTTAATTTCTTCTCTCAAATTAATACTCTAGTAGTAGTAACTGAATAATATGGTAGCCTCATAAATCTATAAATGTTAGTTCTTGTACTTTGAAAGTTTGTTTTCCTATTTAAAAAATAGCTGAACAAAAGAGATGTTGACTTTTAAAATACTCTAGAAGCAGCTTCTTGTTGCTAAAAGGAACATTTATTCCAAAGTCTTTCTATCTGTACTATTCTCCAAATAATATCTTACTGTGATTGAATGGGAGAAAGGCAGAGTCAGAAGAGTTTCATCCTGCTCACTTTTCATTTATTCAGAAAATTGCTAATTGAGAACATGTCAGGCACTGGTCTAAGCATCTGCGATGTATCAAGCAAAGATCCCTACCTTTATAGAACTTATGTTTTGGATTTATATACTTGGATCTGTGACTTGTAATCCTGATCAAGTGGGGAAATTGAAGCCTTGAACTGGACATAGTTTGAGTTTTTAAGTGACTTTCTTCTTTGAATCTTTGTTAACTGAAGTCTTTTTGTAGAACAAATCACAGCCTACCATTTATTTTTTGTATGTATGGTCTCACCTGCTGAAAATGATGTCTGTGTGTAACTACTTTTTCAATATATTGATTTTCTACCCATTTTTAGAGAGGAAAGAAGAGCCAGCATTTTAAATATTATATTTATTTGTGGGTAAAATAAGATGTTTTTCGAGGGTACTAATTGCCTGTGGAAACAAAGTTGGTATATTAAAGTTAGCTCTGGACTATTTTGTGGGCCGATTATTTTAAACAGACTTAACTATTTAATAAAGCTTTTTGAGTGCTTTTCCCTCCTTTCTAGGAAAATGTGAATGAATTTAAAGAGATACTTTAAATGGCATTTATGTACAAAATATGACTGCAGTGAATTAAGAGGGATATTGATAGAAACACCTGGGAATAAGGATTTTGTTAGCAAAGATAGGTTTAGTTTAGAGGCCCACAGAAGCTGAGTTTCTCCTGTATTTCGGCCATCCAAAGATAAATAAGATATGATGCCTGCCACCAAGAAGCTAATAGTTTTAGTGAGATAAATGGATTTGAAGGGGAATTATTTTGCTTGAGGAATTCAGGGCAAGGTCGAAAGAGGAGGTGACTTTTGATGAGCCTTAAAGGACTATTAATGATTCATCATGAGAACAAAGGCAAAATATAGTCCTAGTAGGGGAAATGATATGAAAAAAGGCAAGTAGGGATGAGCATAGTGAGGTAGATCAGTTTATATGGAACATAAAGGGTCTTCAAATGGATTTGTAGGAAATGAGAGTGGGAAAGTAGTTTGGACTAGGTTTGGGAAAACATTGTAGGGGATGTGGGTTTTATTCTTTTGGTGGTGGGAGCCATTGGTTTTTCATCTTCAAAAAGAGTTTGACTGCAGTGGAGAAGATTGAGCAAAATGTTTAGTATGAATGCCATTTTCCGTGCTTCGTTGCTGCTTTCTATAGTTCTCCTGCTATCTTGTCCTGTCCTTTTTTCTAACTTAAAGTTGTTGGAAGAAACTGAGAATACAATATATTGAATATGGGAGTTGCTCAGGGTGATGACAGGAGTCAGAAAGAAGAGAAAGGCTGGGTGTAAAAACCCTTAATGAATGTGATCTGGGGAGAGTGACCTGAATATGAGGGGAAACGGCTGAAAGAGGAAGAAGCTTTTGGGGATAGGATGAGGGAAAAGGGGTTATTAGAGAGTCAGGAAGATAGCAATCATGGGATATGAGGGACATAGGAAATTGAATGGCTTCTACTTTGAAAGGGTTTGAAGAGAGATGATGTTGGGGGAAACCCAGGTTTAAAAATGTTGCTGTTTAGCAAGTTTGCCTATGTTAAGTACCAGCTATTCTTGTTTAAAGTTTTTGAGTAGACTGTAAGCGGTGCAAGGGCAGGTACCCCTCTCTGTCATGTTTCTGTTGTAGTTTTTGATGATGTCCTTATTATTAAATATGTGAATGAATGAGCTAGTGCCTGTTTCTCTCATCTTTGTGTCTCTTGCTTCTTACATGTAGTTGGCATTCAATCGTCCTGTTGAAATGAATCCCTAAGAATAATACTGCAGTCAAAATGGAAACCACCATAGTTTATAGCTACAGACTGCTGAGATCTGTTTTGTCTTCTGTATGTGGAGTGATACCTCTACCTACCCAAGTTAATTACTAAATCTAACCACCATTTAAAAACAGTGTGATTTTTAGGCTGTATACCTCTGGTTTTTTGAGACTGGAGTCTGTCAATATGCTGGGAACCAGATTGTACAATCTTGTGAAACTGATTTTTTTCCATGGTACTCAAGAGAACAGAAATACAAATTGCCATATTGCCCTGCTTTGTATATATTTTGTTACTTAATTCTGTCAGTGTCTCTGTTACTCAGAGTTTAACTGTGGTACTAATAATATAATAGCTTTTAATGTATATCATTATCTTAACCATTGGGAATGGAGTACTTTACAAATGACAATTTATAGTGGCATCCTTCTGTGGCATACTACTTTTTTGCTTTTTGCATTCCTTTCTAACCAGTAAGTGAAAAGCAACCATTTTTCATGGAGCTATTTTGTACTTACAGAGAAATTCTGATTTTCTAAGGTGTGATATTAAAAAAAAGTTTGGAAGAATATTTGAACCAAGAATGCATTTTTTAAAATGATGCTGAATTTAGATGATTTTTATCTGTTTCAACTTGTGGCAAATTGTCTTTATGTATAAAATTATGAAAATGTGTTGTCCTAATACCTGTTCTGTACTCTTACTTTGAACCTCATGACTTCTCTAGTAATATTCATTGTATTCTGCTTTGTACTGAGATCATATGCCTGCTAATATTCGGCTCCTCCCTTCTGTCCCACAGAGATTGTAAAGTGATTCAGTGCACCTTGTATCCCCCCATAGTGCCTTATTAGCACCCTGCTTTGCTTGTTGGCAGCAGTTATAAATATTTGAATTGTCAGTTTGGGGAAAGCTTTTTATATATTCTTTTGGATGGGTGGTTGATATTTAATATTAGGACCTCATTTGTTTAAGAGCTTAAATACTTAAAGCAGAGAATGACAGTAGGGAATATTGCCACTAAGAATGAATTTGATTTTGAAAGTGAGAGTAGTGCGCTCTTTCTAAAATGCTTGAAGTTAAATTACCAACTCTCTCTATCTATATACATGTAAGTAAAATTACTTATAGAAGAATCTTCTGATAGCAACTGAGAAAAAAGTCTTCCCTGCAGTGACTATCTTAGTGTTTTGTTAAAGATACTGATATGATTTCTCTGCTCCCAAGCGCCGCACTCTACCGAGTGCGCCACCGGGCCGGCCCAAAGATGTAATTTTTTTAAAATGCAAGGAAAGCTGTATTCACAGAAATGAGGAATGTAGTATGCAAATTTGTATTGTTGCAGAGTGGTTTATAAGGTTGACACACTCAAATTACTTTGTAATTCACATTTTACATTGTTTGGCATTTAAATTGCTTTTATGAATAATGCTTGTGGCATCATAACTTATGTTTATGATGTAATACAAAGGTACTTCAGAAAGTTTGTGGAATAATAGAATTAATAGATAATAAAATCTTAATTTGGAACCATAGTTTGTAGCCTTTTGTGAAAGCTGCTTTCATTGAGCATAATTATTTTGAAATTAATCAGTGCTTTTTTGTATGTATCAATATTTTGTTCCTTTTTATGGCTGAGTGATGTTCTGTTGTATAAGTGTACCATGACTGTCTTATCCATTTATTATATACTTGTTGAAAGACATTTTTTATATGGATTTTCCTGATTATGAATAGAGCTATTGGGAACATTTGTGCACAGGTTAGTGTAAATATGTATAAGTTTTCACTTCTCAAGGGTAAATACATAGGAGTGGGATTGCTCGGTCATATGGTAAATGCATATTTAACTTCATAAGAACTGCCAAACTCTTTTCCTATGAGGCTATAATATTTTGTGCTCCCACTAGCAGTGTATGATAGTTCCAGTTCCTCTGAATCATTGGCAGCATTATTTTATTTTAGCCATTCTCATGGGAGTGTAGTGGTATTTCATTGTGCTTTTAATTTACATTTCCCTGATGGTTAATGTTGCTAAACATCTGATCATGTGCAATATTGTCTTCTGTATCTGTATGAAGGTATTTCAAAAAGTTCATCGAAAGATTCATATTATCTTTTAATTCTGTTTTTCCACAAAAAATATGCATGTCCTTTTTGGTGAAGTGTCTGTTCAAGTCTTTTGCTCATTTTTTAATTGAGTTATTTACTTTCTTTGCTGAGTCTTAAGACTTTTTATATATTCTGGATACAAGTCATTTGATTTTTCTCCTAGTCTGTAGCTTTTTATTGTTTCAACAGTGTCTGCAGAACAGAAGTTTTTAAATTCAATGAAGTCCAATTTATCTTTTTTTTTTTCTTTTATAAATTATACTTCTGGTGTCAGGTTTGCAGTTGTTTAAAATTCTCAAGTGACATTTTTTTCTTACGTTTCATTGTAATAAAATCTTTCTTTGGATTACTGTGGTTCTTTGGAAATGATATGATATAGTTAGGTATTCTTCTAAAGCAAAGATTAATGCCGAATGTCAGTCAGTGACTTTAAAAAATCAGGACTCAGAATTGCATAAATATTATTATTACAACAATATAAGAACATGTTCATGTTGAAGAAATTCTGCAAAGGGAAGAAACAGAAACGGCTAGGCTAGTGTGGCTCTTTTAAGTCAGTGGTTTCCTAACCTTTTTACAGCTTTCATAGTTTTGCCTTTTCTAGAATGTCATGTAGTTGTAATCATACAGTATGTAGCCTTTTCAGATTGGCTTCCTTCACTTAGTAATATACAGTTAAGTTTTCTCTATGTCTGTTCATGGCTTGATAGCTCATTTCTTTTTAACCCTGAATAATATTACAGTATCTGGATACCACAGTTTATCCATTCATCTACTGAAGGACATCTTGGTTTCTTCCAAGTTTTGACAATTATGAATAAAGCTACTATAAACACCTGTGTGCGAGTTTTGTGTGAAAATAAGGTTTCAACTCATTTAGGTAAATACTAAGGAATGTGATTGCTGGGTCATAAACGTGTGTCTGGTTTTGTAAGACACTGCCGAACTGTCTTTTAAAGTGGCTGTACCATTTTGCATTCCCACCAGCAGTAAATGATAGTTCCTGTTCTTGTACTTCCTCGCCAGCATTTGGTGGTGGTAGCGTTTTGGATTTTGGCCATTCTAATATGTGTGTAGTGGTATTCATATTGTTGTTTTAGTTTGAAGTTTCCTAATGACACATGATGTTGAAAATCTTTTCATATGCTTATTTGCCAGTTCTATATCTTCCTTGGTTAGGTGTCTGTTTAGGTCTTTCCCTGTTTTTTAATTGAGTTGTTTTTCTTACTCCAAGATGTCTTTGTATATTTTGGATACTAGTCCCTTATCAGATGTCTTCTGCAAATATTTTCTCCCAGTCTTTGGTATGTCTTCTCATTTTCTTGACTAAAATCAACTTTTCAAAGCCCTTCAGGTGATTCTAATTCTCTGCTGGATTTTCCATCCACTGTTCTGAGCTACTTTCTTTTCTTCTGTTTCAAGGCTAAGTGCCACGAACAGCCATCAGTTCTCAAATACTCATTTCATCCTTTCTGTCAGAGCTAGTCCCATCCTACTACCAGCTTCCCTGATGTTGCTACTTGTTCTTCCATGTCTCTCTTTCTCTTATCCTTCAAATTTCAACTCTTCATCTGGATAACCTTAAAGTAGGTTTTCTTTAGTGATAACGCTGGTTGTACTTGATCCACGGGCCCCTTTGATTCTGACACCGCCTCTGCAGCAGGGTTCCCTTCCACTTGCCTTGTTGGTGCAAAAAATAATGATGGTTGTGTTAGAGTGTGAGATTAACAGTGTTACCCCTCCTCCCATGTTGTCCCCACTTTCTTTTTTAATTTTTTTGTATTATGTTAGTAATTTATGAAATAATTTACTTTTTTGTTTACTTACTGTGTATTTTGGTTTATTTGCCAACTCACCGCCTTTTTAAAAACCTGTTTTAATCTTCATAAAGGTTGAATTTTTGTCATTCCTACCATTTTATTGTGTGTGTTTGAACAACTAGCTATTCACTTTTCATGTATCAGTAGAAAAATATTTTTCTAGGGCAATATTAGAGGAAGAATTTATTGCTCATGGAATGATCTGAATAAGAGAAGAGATTGCAGCAAGTACATTTGAAGCATTTATTTTACTTCTTTTAGTTACTTGTTTGTATGCATAATCTTTCAAAAGTAAACACAACAAAATTAGCTCTTAACAGTAGCTATTTTCCTTTTTTTTCTGACCAGTAAGGGTATTATTGTAACCCTTGGCATGGTGTTGTCTGCACCACGCTCAGCCTGTGAGTGCACCAGCCATCCCTATGTAGGATCCGAACTCCGAACTTGCGGCCTCAGCGCCACCAGTGCCGCACTCTCCCAAGCGAGCCACGGGGCCGGCCCAAAAGTAGCTATTTTCTGCCTAGTAAAATTCACTGTTATTGATTTGTCAGGATAATTTTTTGAAGTATGATGCAAATAAGGCATTTATAACACGTTGTGCTAGTTGATTGTATTTTTTTGTTGAAAGACATGTATAAATATAAATTATAAATATTACATAAGCTTTTTATATTTTATTTTCAGTCATATAAATCAGCGATTTTAGAGAACATGTCTTATTTTATAATGTTAACTTTTTATTTAATTGGTCAGTTTTTCATTCATTCATTCAACAAATATGTCAGGTACATTCGTCTGTTCCAAAATTAGGGTTATTTTAATATAGTTAACATTTAACTTGATTTTATAACAGAGGTAAACAAAAGTTTACTGAAGTCCTTAAGAATAATTAATTGGCTAAATATTCTCATGTTTGGCACATGTAATTTTATTCTTGTGTGTAGTATAGTTTCCTCTACCATTGTCATGATTTTAATTGCTACTCAAAATTTAGTAGTTCAGTAAAAGAATATGGTGCTTGGTGAAGAATTTTGTAAATAGGCACATTTTCAATTTGCTGTTTTTTGTTTGTTTTGTTTTTTGGGTTTTTTTAGTTTTAACTACCTAGGGATTTGTGTCTGAGAAGTGCTAGGTTTAATTAATTGGAGGTAATGATATATTATTCATTTTGCATAAAAGTATTTGTTTAACAGAACTGTCAACTAACCGATACAGATGTTTATCTCTTTTGATAACAGTCAACGTATTTATGGAATAATTTCTGGGTGATGTATCTTGAAGTCAGGAAGCTTAGTCTTGTGAACAAAAGATTAAATATGTAATAAAATACTAAATTAGATAGTAGTTTTCATACTATACATTTAGTAGACTACATGTATTGTTCCATTATTAAAATTTAATGACCACTTTCCCCCCAATATATAAGAAAAAATAGATTAGATACTGTTTTCTCAATTTGGACTTATTCTCCCATAGTATGTATATTGCATATATTTTCTTTCAATCTTTGGCACTTCCAGCCATTTACTTATACTAGATCTAATGTGGAATGGCATGTTATTTACATGTATAGTCATGCACTGCATAACAATGTTTCTGTCAATATCAGACTGCATTTCTGATGGTGGTCCCATAAGACTATAATGACTGTATCATATGGCCTAGGTGTGTAGTAGGATATATCATCTAGTTTGTGTAAGTACACTCAGTGACATTTGTACAGTGAAGACATCACCTAACGATGTATTTCTCAGATTGTATCCTTATCATTAAGCAATACATGACTATTATTTATAATTTGAGTTTATAAATATCTGTATATGTCAAAACACATTATAGTTTACATTTTTCAAAAAAACACCGTGACTTCAGATTCTCCCCAACCCCCCCAAATTTAACCACTAGTGCAGATTATCTGTGGTAAAGGATATTTGGAGATATAAAATGTCTATTTAGGATAGAGTTATTGAGAGTTAAGCTAGGCCATGAGAGTTGGAGAGGTTGACAGTGTAGTCCCAAAGTGTTATAAGAACTTGGGACAAATACACTACTTCTCCATGATAAAGCTAGAATCAGAATCTGGATTCTGCTTCCTAATCAGTTAATTTTTCCAGTAAGCTGTTAGCATAGCAGGAAGGAGTAGTTGTGAATAACTTCTGATCGGAAAAATACTAAGCTTGTGGTCTATGGAAAGGAATTCTTTAATTCTAAATAGTCTTATCAGGGTTGGATTATGTATTTCTGTTGGATTGGATTATGTATTTCTGTTGCTTATAACAAAATACCTGGAACAAGATAATTTATAAGAAAACAAAATTTATTGCTTAACAGTTTCTGAGGCTGAGAAGGCTAAAGTCCAAGGAACACATCTATTGATGGTGACAGTGACCCCTCACATTGCATGATGGTGGAAGCAGAGAGAGAGACTAACTTCCTCATTCACCTTCTTTTTAAAGCCCTCAGAACCATGCCCATAACCACCATTTTTAATCCATTCATTACAGCATGGTCCTGCATTCTGATCATCTCTTCAAGGCTCCACCTTTCAATTACTGTAATAAGGTTTCCCACCCTCTTAACACTATCACAGTGGGGGGCAAGTTTTGGGGGAACACTCAGTCCAAGGCAGATTAGGAAGGCATTTCAGACTTAAGGGAACTTTATATGGAAAAGCAGATATCCTGAAAGTGTGCTCCATGTTGGAAGTGAATCATGGTTTTAGAGGGCGGAGATGAAATAAACAGTTTTATATGTACCAGGTATTTGGAAATGGCAGAGCACTGTTGTATTTAGCAAGAAGGTCATTGTAGCTGGAGTGTACTAAGTTAATAGTTTATGTTTCTTGAGTGTTTACTGAGTGCCAGGCACTGTTCTAAGTGTGTTACTAGTGTTAGTTCAATCTTACAAGAAAGATACCATTTAACGTATAAGAAGACTAAGGCACAGATACTAAGTAATTTACTCGAGGTCACAGCTAGTCAGGGAGGTGGGACTAGAGGGCAGGTGTTAGTTCAATCTTACAAGAAAGATACCATTTAACGTATAAGAAGACTAAGGCACAGATATTAAGTAATTTACTCGAGGTCACAGCTAGTCAGGGAGGTGGGACTAGAGGGCAGGTAATTTGGCAGCAAAATTGGTACTCTCAATCATTATTAAAAGATGGGGGAGTCATGTTTATTGCAACACTATCTACAATAGCCAAGAGTTGGAATCAACCTGAATGTCCATTGACAGATGACTGGATAAGGAAAATGTGGTATATATAGTCAATGGAATACTACTTTGCCATGAAAACGAATGAAATTCTGCCATTTGCAACAACATGGATGAACTTAGAGAAAATTATCTTAAGTGAAATAAGCCAGACATAGAAAGAGAAATACCACATGTCCTCTCTCATAAGTGGGAGCTAAAATAAAGAAAAAAAAGAAAAAGAATCACAATGATACATTAAATTCCCAAAATCCCCCCCCCCCCCCCAGAAAAACCAGAATGTGTTTATTAGAGGTGGGAAAGAGGGAGGGAGAGGGGAATTGGTGAGAAACTAGTTAAGGGTCACAAAGATAGATTATGTTTTGTAAACATGAGTATACTAATCCTGATTTGATCACATATTGTACACATTTGTACACATGTATTGATATTTGACTCTGTACCATTTGATTCTGTATATTCTGTACAAATATATATAATCAATAAAAAAAAAAAGATGGGGGAGGGAAGGTGTAATAGGAAATTTACTTGCAGCAGTAGCCTGGGGCCAGTTCTGTAAGGCCTTTGTGTTTATTATAAGAATTTAGGATTTTATTCTGACTGCGATGTTAAGTCATTGGAGGGCTGAGAAATACCCAGGTTACTTTATGGTTCAGGACTATACATAAACATTTCTTAGTCATCTGTGTATGGGTTATAACTTAAAATATTTCTACTGGAATATAACATATTTCTTTGATTTAAAATTAAAGATTCTACTTCATTATTTTATTAAACAGATAGGTACATGTACTATATATATATATATGAGTGTGTGTGTGTATAATAAACTAATGATCTTTTCTGTTAATAGGTACGAGAAGATGTACTAAATTCATTGAATAACAACTTTCTTCAAACGCTAAATCAAGCTTGGAATGATCATCAAACAGCTATGGTGATGATTAGAGACATACTAATGTATATGGTAAGTAGCTTTTTTGTTTTCCTTTAAGAAGTTAAGCATTTTAAAACAAAATGACTTTCTGTCAAATTGGATGTTACACCTCAGTATGGAAAGTGGTATTTGTTTTTATTTTTTAAACAAACAGTATTTCCTTTGTGATGGCCAACATCAGTCCATGTGAATAACATCTTAATTTTTCAAACTGCAAAATTAGAATGGAAAATGAAAGGAAATGATTTAATTTTTTTTTTAATATTTAGCACTTATGCTTCAAAATGTGAAATATTGAAAAGTCTTATTACTTAACATCTCTTCTTAAGTAATGGTGGTTAAATGATAACATGAGAGACAGAAGCTAAATATTCTCTTACAGTCTTTTAAAACCTAAGTCCTCGGGCCGAGCCCGTGGCGCACTCGGAGTGCAGCAGCGCTCCCGCCGCAAGTTCGGATCCTATATAGGGATGACTGGTGCGCTCACAGCGCTCACTGGCTGAGCGCGGTGCGGCCAGTCTCAAAAAGGACAAAAAAAACCCCCCAAAAAAACCTTAAGTCCTTATATCTTCAGTGACAGAGTATGTCATATTAATACAAATATTTTCCTAATAATTATCTTTTAATAGCTGCCATTTGTTACTCCAAATAGTAAATCCTTGTAATGCATGATTGCTGCCAGTCTTGTTTAAGGATATTAGGCTGTTCAGATATATCAGTGTATTCAATTTTTGACCTATTATTGCTGTTCCTGTTTTTATCAGTCAGAAAAATCCTGTTCAGCAAGATAATTTAGAAAACATTGACCTGAGCTAAGATTTAACTGTGTTTATTTTTTAAAATTCAGTATCATAGAATTAAGCTAGATTCATTAATTTTATTGTGTCACTATAAAATTAAAAAGTCTGATGACTTATTTTTTCAGTGCTTATGCTTGGGAATTGGCCATAATGATTTTCTTCCAAAGTTTTACTCTTTTCAAATTTTTTTTTCAGTTTCTTTACTTTTGTTTTTTAGTTGCAATGCAGAGATGAGAACTTGTCCTAGTTTCTTTTTACTTAACAGAATAAAGCAATGTTTAGAAAGAATTTCCAGTGAGAACAAACAGCTGTAAAATTTTTTGTTCTGCTGAGTGAATTCAGTCAGGCCTGTTACCCCTGGTTTTGTAATAGCTTAGTGGCAAAGGGGTCAGGGAAAGGTCACTTAGTTTTTCAGGGATTTGATAAAAGGTATAACAAATTATTAGCTTTTCTGAGCCTCATTTTCCTCACCAGCTTATAGATTCACCTTGTATTATCATTTTGGGAGTGAATGAGATTGCATGTGGAAACATATAATATCTGGCATGTAAATGTGCAATAAGTTAGCTTGCTGCTGGTCTTGGTGAATATTTAAATTCCATACCCATTATCTAACACTAAGATAGAAAATCATATGTAATTTCATTGTCCATTGCTATATTGACAAAAGAAATATTTTAAAACTTCACACACACACACACACACACACACACACACACACACGTTATTTTTAAAATTTGTTTTCAGTTCCTTTTTTTTTCTTGCAGTGGAATCTCAAACCTTGAAGCCTGCCTCTACTGCTTATGTCACCATGGTCAAGAAATTAATTAGTTCATGCCTCAGCTTCCTCATTTATAAAATGAAAATAATATTGTACTAATTGGGTAGGGTAGCTGTGAGGCTTAAATGAACATGTAAAGCACTTATAGGGCTTGGCCCATAGTAACACACTCAGTAAAAATTAACCGGTATCGATATTTCTTATCCCTTCATCTTTTCGTCAAACCCCATCTGATAGTACCACAATGCTGGATAAACCTGGTGACTTACCTTTCCTGTGTCTCTGCTGGAGGAAACTTCACACAGGGTACATCAGTGCCACTACTTGTCTGTCTGTGGTCACAGACCTTCATTCAACCCACCTCACTGCCCAGCAGCTTCACTCTTTTTCTCTAGTCAGCTCGTTCCACCAGTTATTTCACTTCAAACCTCCAGCTCTCCCTCTGGTCTTCACACTCTTAGTAAATGACCTACCTCTCAGAAGAAAGAGAAAGCATCAGGTAGGAACGATATTCTTTCTTGCCGCTAAATCTAAAACTTTACCTGTGTTTTCTTCCCTTTTGTGTTTTTCTTTTTCCTTCCTGTTTTTTTTTCCTTCTTTTTTTTTATCTTTTTTTTTTTTTTTTCCTGACTGGTAACGGGATCGCAACCCTCGGTGTCGCGCCCGTACTGCGACTGGCAACGGGATTGCAACCCTCGGTGTTGCGCCCGCACCGCGCTCAGCCAGTGAGCGGGGACCGGTCTCCACATGGGATCCGACCCCTTGGCAGGAGCGCCACCGCGCTCCCAAGCGGCGCACTCTCCAGTGTGCCACCGGGCCGGCCCTTTCCTTCCTGTTTTGATGGAGGGTGGTATCTCCTCTTCTGTCAAAGGCCAGTTCTCCACTTATGCCATGAATCACTTATGCTATGAATTCCTTCTATCTTGCCAGGAATCTTAAGTATTTTCGGGTTCTGCCTTTTTTTTTTTTCCCCAGGATCTTATTAATCAGCATTAGACCTGTTCAAGCCACTCATCTTCAAAAAAAATTCTAATAAATTTTCTGATGAATCCCTATGATCTCTTGTCTGTCATTCACAGGTAAATGTCTTGTCACAAATATTGACACTTGCTAGCTCCCTTTTCTCACCTTTCATTCACTTTGATTATGTTCCAGTTAAGCTTTTACCACAATAGTTCTGTTCAGTTTTGCCCAAGGTAT
>NW_007730909.1:147200-149476 GCF_000696425.1 Galeopterus variegatus | reverse complement strand
CCCAAGCGCTGCACTCTCCCGAGTGCGCCACGGGGCCGGCCCCTCCTCTATTTTAATGAAAGGCATTCTTGGGCCTTAGTCCTAGACTTTTTTCTCATGGTACACTCTCTTCACCTCATTCACTTCTATAGCTTCATGTACGTCTGTGCAGATGATTCCTGAATTATGTCTTTAGCCTCATTCTCTGAGATTCAGACTCATATATTCATTTGTCTAGTTGATGGCTCCCTTCATTATCCAAGACATATGTCAAACTCAGCATGTCCAAATGAGCTCATAATCACTATCATTACAATTGTTCATACCAGAAACCTTCTTGTCAGTTCCTTCTTTCTCTCTCCCTGCATCATCTGTTGCTAGAATCTGCTATTTTTCTCTGCCTTCTTATCTATGAGGGTATTCAAAAAGTTCATGGAAAGATTCATATAATCTTTTAATTCTGTTTTTCTACAAACATTTTGAAGTACTCTCGTATTACTACCCATGACCTAACCACTTCATTTCTCTCTTGGAGTATTCAGTATAAGTAGTCTTATAACATTCACTGAACTCTTCTCTGTTCTGTTTTCCATATTGCTCCCAGAGTTATTATTTCAAAGCACAAATCTGATCATGTTACTTCCCTGCTGAAATCCTTACCTCTCACTTGGAGTCCTCACACATTTTCTGTCTAGAAATGTTTCTACAATGTTTCATTTCTTGATGTAACTTGCTCCTGCTCACCCTTTAAGTCTCAGCTTAAATTTCTTGTAAGCTGTCCCTGACCCATGTATTCCCCACTGGCTGCAGTTGCCTTCATTGTACCCAGTACTATACCTTTGCAGCATTTGTCACAATTATTATTAGTAACTGTTTAGTGTGTGGTTTCTCCACTAGACTGAACTCTGTGAGGATGGGGACAGTGTCTGTGTCATCATTGTGTCTCTAACCATAGCACAGCTCCTTGCACAAACTAGGCACTCACATATATCTTGAATGAATTAATACAGATATTGTATAGTATGTTCTTAGACCATGCCTTTTGAAAATGCTTACTAAAAATATGCTATTTTAGATTCAGAAAGAAATTATTGATAATCTTCACATTCCAAGATAAAAGATTTTCATTTTCATGTCATTCATTCTCTTACTTTGCCTATTTATGTGTGGTGTTCTGGGCTTAATTAAAATGCAGTTAAAATTCAGTTTTAAAATTAACATGAAATTTACATACATTGACATAAACTAAAGTATACAGAATGATTTTTGATAAATATATGTACCTCTGTAACCAGTATCCAGTCAAAGTAAATAAATGCTTTTAATTTTTCAAGAAGCAAAAAAGTTTTTTCCTAGCAACATCTATATTATTTTCTTTGAAGATTTTTACTCTTATCCTAGACATTTCAGGTCACATTATCTCGATAGGGCATGTACCCCAGATGTACTGGTTTTACCTACATGGAGCCTGTACAGGTTTCTTCTTCCTGTGATTACTGTGTCTAACTGTTGGAATATTAGATCACAGACCCAGAGGGGGAAGAGGGAAGCAGCTTCATGTCTACCCATCTACCACCTACCCACCTAAGCTGACTTTTATTTTTAACAGGAACGTGTCTGTGTCTAAAATGTTACGTGTGAGTCTCTGTGTACAGATACCATGGGACACGCTGACTGTTGAAAATGAAATAACAGGTTATAAGGAGGCAGCTGTTGATTAAAATTTGGCCCACATGACTTTGTTGTTTGGTAGGTTCAGTGTTTCAGAAAGAAAAGTGTATATGTCTCTTGATGGAACATGTGAACTTTAGTTTCTGCCACTCCACCCTTTCTGGATGTTTGAGACTTGCATTACCTGTTTGATCCCTGAAGGCATTAGAGTTTGTAATCCCTGCTCTATTTAAATTTGTTATTTTCAGTTCATTCTTGTCTTAAATAAATGATTGCATGTTCAGCTTTTAACATAATTTGGGACTGGTTAATATAAGTTTGATTTTCAGTTTTCATTATTCAAAAGATTAATGATTGGGAAAAGATTTGAATATTTTAGAAAGGAAGTTTGTTATAATATAGGTTATGTGATAGCCTTAATTATGGATATAGTCTGTAAGTATTTATTACTATTTTGTTCATTTTTTCCCTTTAAACTATATACAATATCAATGGGAATTAAGTTTATGGATAGTATTTTATAGGCTACTCTTGAACAATTAGAATTAATATCAAAGGAAATAGAAAATCATTTCCTATCTTAATGTAGAATTAGTAGAAGGTTAGATGAATTTTCTACATAAAAC
>NW_007730909.1:126808-146794 GCF_000696425.1 Galeopterus variegatus | reverse complement strand
TTGATTTTCAGTTTTCATTATTCAAAAGATTAATGATTGGGAAAAGATTTGAATATTTTAGAAAGGAAGTTTGTTATAATATAGGTTATGTGATAGCCTTAATTATGGATATAGTCTGTAAGTATTTATTACTATTTTGTTCATTTTTTCCCTTTAAACTATATACAATATCAATGGGAATTAAGTTTATGGATAGTATTTTATAGGCTACTCTTGAACAATTAGAATTAATATCAAAGGAAATAGAAAATCATTTCCTATCTTAATGTAGAATTAGTAGAAGGTTAGATGAATTTTCTACATAAAACATCATGGTGAATTTCAAAGATATTTTTGCATTTTTACTTGAATTTGTCTATATTTCCAGTTGTTTTCACAAACAACAAAGGTAGAGTAGTATTGCAGGTAATCCTTTAAGAAGATCATAGAGGGTATAAATTCAAAGGTATGGTTAGAGTAATCCAGGAGAGGAGGGTCGCTGCTGCTTTGAGCTATTTGGAAAGTCATCAAGGATGTGTAAAGAGGTGCGGTGGAGTGTCACAACTTCATGAAGAGGAGAGAAGCTGAGGAATTCTCCTCTGATGCTCTTAGTCTCCTTAATAAAATAGAAGGTAGACCATTAGTTTAGGGTGACAGAAGCATGAGAGTTGTTGGGAGCTTGAGGAGTGTGGTAGATAGAATATTGCCACCACCATGTATGTACATGACTAATCTCTGGAACCTGGGAATATTACTTTATATGGCAAAAGGAACTTCGCAGATATGGTTAAGTTAAGGATCTACAGCTAGATTATGCTCTGCTCTTCCATGGGTCTGATGTAATCACAGTGGTCATTACAAGAGGGAGTCAGAGGAAAAGGTGATGTTATGATGGAATCAGAGATTGGAGTGATGACCACTAGCCAAAGAATTTAGATGGCCTCTAGAAGCTGAAAAAGGGCAAGGAAGTGGTTCCCCCTCAGAGCCTACAGGAAAAACCAGCCCTGTGAACACTGTGTGACATTAGTCCACTGAGCCCGTTTCAGTTTTCTGAACTCTAAATTTGTGGTACTTTGTTATAGCAGCAATAAGAAACTAATACAAGGACAACATGTGGAATACCCACTGTGCTAAGGTCAACTAGGTGTAAGTAACAGATTATCTGTAGTTCTAAGAGGATAATTTAGGTGTGTTAGCACAGATTTTGTATAGTACAATCAGTTAGCAGAGTCTGTGCTTTTTCCAGAGGTACTCAGAGAAGAATGAATGTTCAAACTAAGGAAAACCCACTGCTAGAATTTCCCATATTGGGTATGGGGAGAATTCTAAGATGGTAAGTAACATTGTTGAAATGGTTAATCATGGGTCTGTGCTGTTTAAGGAGGCAAGTGAATCATAAGGTCCCAGGAAATAGAAATACTAGGTATTAGGGGTCAGTAGACCTGGAAACCCAGTGAAGAGTGAGGAGCAGGTTCTTTTAAGTTTAACAGAGTAGGAGAGGCAGGAAGGAAAAGATGAGGTCAGTGCCAGAGTTACTTGATGTCTTCTAATTATGAGGTTGAAGGTTTGTCTAGGTATTAGGGGTCAGTAGACCTGGAAACCCAGTGAAGAGTGAGGAGCAGGTTCTTTTAACAGAGTAGGAGAGGCAGGAAGGAAAAGATGAGGTCAGTGCCAGAGTTACTTGATGTCTTCTAATTATGAGGTTGAAGGTTTGCCCACATCAGTATGTGACTTAAGGATAAAATGGAAGATGAAAATTTAAGTATCTGTGAGGAGTGTGTCAGATTGCTCTTTAGGATGAATGTTGTAGTTCCCAAAGGTAATAACACAGCAAGGAGCATAGTTGAGAGAAATGCTGTGAGCTCTTTGCCTGGAGCTGCCAAGGAGGATTTATGTGTCCTTGGAGGTCAGAAGATAGGATGAGAACATGGAGGTGATGGACTTCGTGGGTCTGTATTTTCTCCTGTAGATTTTGATGCTTTTAGCTCCAAAAAGCATTTCTTTACAGTATTCTAGATAACACATTTAGAGAAGTTTGAAAATAGCTATATTCTAGAAAAGCACAGCCAGATTGATTTGCCCTGGCACACCTCTGCCTTCAAAATGACATCTTAGAAGGAAACAGGATCCAGTGACTTGGGCTGTTAAGTTTCA
Organism: Galeopterus variegatus; assembly: GCF_000696425.1. Classification (NCBI taxonomy): domain Eukaryota; kingdom Metazoa; phylum Chordata; class Mammalia; order Dermoptera; family Cynocephalidae; genus Galeopterus; species Galeopterus variegatus. Next base: position 144,661 of record NW_007730909.1, on the reverse strand, counting down.
CGTCCATTCAACATTTTTACCAGCTCTGCTTTTGCAGGAAGGGTATATTTAAAACAAGCTTTCCCCATTTGTGCTCTAGTTTTTGCATCTGCAACTGACAATGTTTAATATCCTGGCATCTTTTTATAGTTAGATCAAAAGCTAAGTATTAGGCCCTTATGTAAAATACAACCAGGGTGTCATCATAAATACTGTAAAGGTTAGGAAGAGTGAGCTTGATAACTAGATTTTCTTCCTTGCCTTCCATCTCAGCTCCTGTTTCTTTTTTGTTTTAATTTGTTTTTATTATACGTAATTGCTTTATTCTTGTTATTTAAAATTATTATTTAATATTCTTCAGTTCCTGTTTGAAACAAATTAATAGGACCATAAACACCTCAATCACTGTGCCCTGTGAACTGATTTTTTGAGTGTGCAGCAGTAATGATTGAGCAGTCCATGACATTAAGTTTAGGGAGGCAAGTATTCAGTGTTTACATTACCTGGTATAGGGGCAATTTTTGCCCTTCACAGGAAGTAGGTGCTGTGGTGTAGTGAGAAATAGAGAACATATTTCCGGGTTGAATAAAGGGAATGAAACTTCTGTACATAAAGTGAACTGCTACCGAATATGTGGGAAGTTTGGAGTAGTGAAAAAAATAATAATGAATTAAGAGACTCTCGGCTTTAGTTCCAGCTTTGTCATTAATTGGCTTAAGTCATTTAACCTCCTCTGGCTAAGACTTTTGTTTCCTTATCTGTAAAATAAATATATTGGATAAGAGCTCTGGTTCTTATCTTTTTAGGAGTCATAGATCCTTTGTAGAATGGTTAAAATTCATGGAACCTCTCATAGAAGTAGGCATTTGTACATCCATACAATACATACTTTAATGTGCAGTTTAAAAAGGAGTTTATGGGTGCTTGAACCTGTCTATGGATCTGGTAAGGATGTGTTGGTTAGGTCATTTTAAATTTTAGAGTCCTTTCAGCTCTATAAGTTTTATACCATTTTAAGACTGAAACTGAGTAGCTGCTTCTGGGGAATGGTAAGGAAGAAAACAGGAGGTGTGGATAGCTTAGTATTAAGTTGATTACAATTTCTTTAAGGACTCTTAAAGTGGGTTAATATAGCCTTAGCTATGAGTCTACCCACTAGTCCTTAGTGGGTGCCAGACACCATTTAAGCACTTTAAGTATATTAATTAATTTAATCCTCATGATATCCTTTTTTGTTGTTTTTAAGCAGGACTTTGGGAAAGCAATAAAATTAAAATTTTTATTGTGTTTCCTTAAAGAAGTAAAAATACTTTCCTGGGTGCAACAGTAAATATCATTTATTATATAACTGTATCACTGTGCTAAATGTTTTAAATACCTGACCTTCAGCTTGCGTATTGTAATCTCAGTTTTGTAGATGAAGAAACTGAAATTTGAAAGATAAGAACTGAGGTTGGAAAAATCAACCTGCCATGATCATACAGTTATTAAATAACTGGAGAAGAGAATTGAATGCAAGTCTTTTTTGATTCCAGGGCCCATGGTCTTCACCACTTTGTTGTACCATCTCAGTGCAGGAGAAGTACATTAATTGACTGTTAGATAGAATTTGTGATAAACCCAGGGTTGAGCAAACATTTACCTTTTTGCTATGATGATAAATTCATTTAGCAAGTATTAACTGAGTGGGTATATGTTATTAAGCATTATTTTAAATAACTGGTTCCTTTTTCTAAGTTTTTCTTTCACTGGGCAATTTTACAATGTGGACATCCAATTGCATAGATAATCTTGGTTTCCCACACCTAATTTAAGAACAGTGACTTTATCTGCAATCCAAGTGTAAGCTATCAAAGCATATTAGAAATTTTTAGTATTCTGTTTGTTTTCTCATTTTAATTCTGAATCTTCTATTAAAATTCTTTTTAAAGAAGTGACTTTCTAAGACTGAAGATTCCCAATTATCATCAGAAGTTATTTAAAATTATTATTATCGGAGTACATAGAAACTCACTAAAAATCTTAGATATAATTACAGTTATTGTATTCATTTGATAGTCTAACAACACCTACACTAACTTGGAAATTTTCTAATTTTTTTGAAAAGTTTTTTGTTGATATATAAAAGTGCACAAGACTTTTGCCCATTTTTAAAGAAAGGTAGGTTATCTGTCTTTTTCTTAGTAACTTGTGGGATTCTTCATATATTCTGGATAAAAGTCCTTTGTCAGATAGATACATGTATTGCATGCTCATGTCTTTTCTGGGCTTGCCTTTTCAGTGGTGTCTGATGAAAAGAAGTTTCTAATTTCAATTAATTTCAGTTTTTCTACCTAAAATTGTTAGATGAAGTGTTGTACAAATAACAGTTTGGTTAAATTCATTAACCATGTTGTTTAAATCTTCCACATCCTTACTGAATTATTTTTGTTGGTTTGCTTGTCCTGTCAGCTATTGAGAAATGCTAAAATCTTCAGGTTGGCTTGTGGATTTGTCTGTTTTCCCCTTTAGTTTATATATTTTGAGATTTTGTTACAAAGTGATTATAAATTTAGGATTATTTTATCTTCCTGTTGAATTGACTATTTTATTTTTATGAAATCTCTTTTTCTCTCCAGTAATACTTCTTGCCTTAAAGTTTGCTTTGTCTGGCCTTACTATATCAACTTTCTTTTGGTCAGTGTTTGCATGGCGGGTTTCTTCCCATCCTTTTCTTTCAACCTTTCTGTATCCTTATATTTAAAGTGTGTTACTTGTACCATACATCAACATGCTTTATAACCACATCTGACAATCTTTGTTTCTAAATTGAAGCATCTATCTAGCTCATTTACAGTTAATGTAATTGATACATTTGAGTTTAAATTTACCATCCTGCTATTTTTTACTTTGTCTTATCTGTTCTTCACTGCTTTTCTCAGCCTTTTTTGCCTTTTTTAGATAAGTATGCTTTATTATTCTGTGCTTCTACCCATTAGCTCATTATTTTCTTTTATTATTATTTTAGTGGTTACTTTAGAGATAACATTGTATACTCACAGGGCATAGACTTTCTGGGGTCTCAGCTGAAAGCCTGAGGTGTTTACCAGGTTAGTTTCCACATAACTGTGCCTTGAATTCTAACTTTTGTATTTTCAGCGCTGCAAGTCTGCCAGTTGCCTTCGTTTAGCTCTTTAGCCTACTGCTTTCTGTTTGGCTTTTTGATGTCTGATCCCTTGCTTAGGTGATGTATCATTAAATATCTCAATGGAAAATTGCTTGCAGAATTTCTGGTTTTCTTTATTTCTGTCCTCTTGGAACCTTGGCCTCAAGTTTCAGCTGTTGGGTAGTCAGCCCCACCTGTAACTTTCTGCCTGGCCTCTTGGAAATATAGCAGATGACCTAAGTGAACGAGTGGAGGCTAATGTGGGGCTGCTCTTGGTTTACTTGCCTTTTGTCCAGAATCTTGACCCTACAAGTCCAGGTTGCCTTTGTAGCTCTTCCATGCTTTTAAACAAACAGTGCAGTTTTTGTTTGTTTGTTTGTTTTGTTTTGTTTTTTAAATTGTGGTATAATACACATAACATAAAGTTTACTGTTGTAACCATTTTTAAAGTGTATGGTTCAGTGGTATTAACTCACATTGTTCTGCAACCATCACCACCATCTGTCTTGAGAACTCTTTATCTTGCAAAGCTGAAACTCTGTACCCATTAAACAATAACTTAACATTTTCCCCTCCCCCATGCGTCTGCCAACCACTATTGTACTTTCTGTCTCTGTGACTTTGACTGCTCTGAGTATCTCATATAAGTGGAATCATACAGTATTTGTCCTTTGGTTGGTTTATTTCATTTAATGTCCTTAAGACTCATCTATGTTATAGTATATGTTAGAATTTCCTTTCTCTTTATGGCTGAATAATATTCTGTTGTATGTGTAAACCACATTTTGTTTATCTGTTCATTCATCAGTGGACACTTGGGTTGTTTCTACTTTTTGGTTATTGTGAAGAATGCTACTGCCAGTGGACATGGGTGTGTACAAAATACCTCTCCAAGATCCTGCTTTCATTTTTTTTAGTATATACCCAGAAGTAGAATTGTTAGATCATATGGTAATTCTATTTTTAATTGTTGAGGAACTGACATATTGTTTTCCACAGTGGCTGCACCATCTTATATTCCCACCAACAATGCACAAGGGTTCCAATTTCTCTACATCTTTACCAATACCTATTGTTTTCTGTTTTGTTGATAGTAACTATCCTGTAGGGTGTGAGGTGGTAGCTTTTTATTTTTATCTGGTTTTATAGTTCTTGCCAGGGGAGTTGTCTTATAAAAGCTTTTCTTTCAACATTAGAAGTGGAAATACATGGAATAGCATTTTGAGGTAGTTATTTTATAGAAACTCAGACACAAATATTAAAGCCACATCTAGTAAATGGCAGAGACAGGATTGAAGCAGAGGCTGTCCGGTTCTTGAATCAGTGCTCTTAACCACTGAATTATATCCCTTCTCAAGATAGGCCTTCTTTCCTAAAATACAGTCTTATAAGTTCATTGCTCCAAGACGTTAAGGGCAAATATGCTTGTGGTTTTAATAGGGACTATTTCCCAATTTTTTTTCCTCCCATTCTTAGATTATTAAATTTTGTAGTAGAGAACAGTGCTTTTTATTTTATCATTTAGTGCAATTAATGAACTTTAGAGAAACATGGCTTAGGGTTTTGATTTGTCTAATATCTTGGTAGACAACTTTAAATGGAAATTATTTTTTAAATAGAATTTTTTACAACTACTTTTTTTTCATTTAAACCTTTCATAGCCCTGAGAGAGAGAGCTTTTGAGTACATTTTAAAATGGTGGAGCCTATGACTCTGAGCTTAAAGTCGTGGTTAAGTCTTCACACTTGATTTTTGACACCATATCCTGTGTTTTTCTACTGAATTTAGCAGTAATATTGTTAAATTCAGAAATGTTAATCTGTTCATACAATTTACTATTTTTTATCTTACCAGTGCCCTTTTAGAAGTGAAATTAGGTACTACTAGCATTGAAAATACTTTGATCTATTTAGACTTTTTCCCCCCTTCATACAATTTACTATTTTTTATCTTACCAGTGCCCTTTTAGAAGTGAAATTAGGTACTACAAGCATTGAAAATACTTTGATCTATTTAGACTTTTTTCCCCTGGTACTACAAGCATTGAAAATACTTTGATCTATTTAGACTTTTTTCCCCTCCACTTTTTCCATATTTCTTTCCTCATTGTGTTAAGCCTTCTTAACCTGTATTTATTCCATGGTTTGAAAGTGAATCCTGCTTTAAAGCACTTTAATTTGTTACTTGTTGATAGAAGATTACCTAGATAGAAGATTAAGCTTGGAAAGGCAGGTTCAAACATGTTCTAACAGACATGTTCTAACAGACTTACTATAGAGTTACTGGCTTTTTAAAAAAAAAAAAATATGAGTTTAACTTTTCAGAGTTTATCTTTAATTTACTAGCAGGATAAATATTTAATATTTGTAAAGATTTTTACCCTTGTTTACATTCTTTTAGTATCCTCTTTTTAAAAACAAAAACACAATTATAGATACTCTTATTGTGAAGACAAGAAACTGAAAGAGGAATTATTTAAGAGTTTGATTAACCAATTTGACAGCATGATCAACAGACTTTCACTACATTTCTAACGGTGATCTTTGCCTAACTAAATAGCTACCACTGGCCATAAGTAGGAGCAGGCAGGGAAGTGTAGATGAATGAGTACTAATACATGACCTACCCTTGGTTCATTAGTGGTATTGTTAAAAGAACTAAACTACTGGACCTAAAAGCCAAAATTTTATAAAGAGCTACCTTAAACTTTGTAATTGAACCAAAGGGCTGTTATATTTATATTTGTGGTACTAAGTTTTCAGAGTTAAATGTGACCCAAAGGTTGGTTTTAGAATTTGCTTCCTAAAGATCTGTCTAATCTTGCAAGCAAACATTGTTCAAAATGAACCACTAGATGTCAGTGATAACTGAAAAAACTTGTAAGTTGTTTCTTTCCTTGGGCCTGCCACTGATTACTTTACTGTGCCCAGAACCCATTTATCCTGGTTTGCTTTTCTATAGTATAATGACTGTTGAAAATATTTACCGAACCTTTTCTTGGAGGTAAATTAAGTAATAAGAGTTATTATTTTTTGAACTGCATTTTCAAATTCATTTTTATTTTATTTTTTATTTTGATTTGTTTTTAATATCATTCCCTGAATAATGAAGCTGTTTAGCTCACTTAAAAAGGCACTCCTTGTTTTTGCATATTTTGAGCTTTCATAGGAACTATATTTTTGCATAGTATGTCTTGACACCTCTAAGCATACTTTTGAATGCTGATTTGAACTTTTGTATATTAGTTAACTATATAGATACCTTGGTGGGCTTTGAGCCATCAGATAAGGGGGAAGGACAAATCTTTGCCAAGGTGGTGGAAGTAGTAATATCTATGCCCTTATAGGGCCAGGCACTTTGTTTGCTGGTGTCTTCTTGTCCCCTGGTAATGCAAAGAGCCCTAAGTCTTGAGTAGGCATTTACAGAAGGAGTTTTACATGGAATTTGCCTGGTTGAGGTTCCCTTTTCGTGTAGCAAAGAAGGACAGATCTTCTCTCTTCAACACAACTCCTAGAGACCTGCCTGTCCTAGTTGATGTTTTTCTTTGTAGTTGTTCATGGCAGGGAAGTTGGTCTTAAAAAGCTATTCTTTGAAGACTAGAAGTAGAAATAAGTGGTATAGCATTGTAAGATGTTGTGTTATAGATGAAGTGCTTATAAGGCTTATAAGTTAGTTTAACTATATGGATGGAGTTAACTGTATTGATGAAGTCAGATGCAGAAGCAGTCTGACTTCTACCCCGCTCTCTGAAAAGAAGGACATGAGATGGTTCCATCATTGGTTCTTCTCTCTCACCCTAGGTCATGTGAAGTTTCTTGCCCATTGCAGGCTTTGCTTGGCCTAGGAATAGCAACCACTGAGAGAGAAGTATAAGTAGAGATTTAAAATGTGTTTTATCTCTGTGGTGATCAAACTCACATCCTTTTATGTAAATATAATGTTTGACTCACATTAGGCTTTCAAACATGTTTTTCAGAACATTTTATATTTAAAATATCTTTATTTTGGTTTTTAAAAAGGCAAATTAGATACAGCTGCCAACTTTCTATCTCTGCTGAGCTCTCTTCCGTAGATAGGTGACTAATGTTGAACTCATACCAACTACACTTTGGTCAAAGCCTGTGATTAAAATATTTTAAAGTTATTAGTCTTTTAATATTTTTTCTGTTTTTCTGGGTGATTTTATTAATCTTGTCCATACTTTGAGATTGCATTCTTTTAGGTAGTTAGAGGTTAACTAGAGCTGGAATTTAAAAAAAAAAAAAAAAAAATCATGGAAACGTATACAAAAATAAAAACCTCGCAGTGATTTTAGTGATTAGAACATTAGAACTACTTCAATATTATATTACATTAAATCAGCTACTTTTTTTTTTAATGGAGAGATTCCTATTAGAATCTGTTATGAATAAAATGCTGTTATATACCTACAGGCTGAATTCCTTCTGATAATGCTAATAAACAATAAACAGAAGATTTAGCAAGCTCAGTCAGCAAATATTTTAATATATATTATGTACAGGTCACAAGTGTACTGTGAATGTGTACATGCATTTCTTTTAACACATTAACACTCGGGTTATGTATGCGTAGCCATTTTAGTTGATGGTGATTAATCATACATATCAAACATGTAATATAAATGACTAATATTGCTAATTTTATATAATCACACTTAGGTTTCTGGGTTTTCCCTTCTCCATATTAGCTCTCTTGTATCTGTAATCAAATTTCAGGGTTAACAGTTCTTAATATTATATGTCATTTAATTATAATCATTATACACACCTTGACAGTCTCAAGTTGAAAGACAAGGGTTTAGCTCTTATACTACATTATCTGTATTTCCCTCGTCCCGTGGATATAAATGTTCTGTGTTCTGCGCACACCCTCCAACTGTGTTCTCATCGTGCCCAGCTTCATTTACTGAAGCATCCTTTCCTCCAGTACACTGCGTACCTGAGGAATTCATCAGCTGTGCCTGATTCCTTTCTGCCTTTTTGACAGAGGGCTTGACATAGGAAACATTATGAAGGCCAAGGTTATAGATTGACCTCCTTCAGTAGTGATAGGATCACTGTGCTTAGGAATGGGAAGAGGAAAACCCAGGCTGGGGGAGACTGATAACAAATAGAAAGGGAAGAAGTAGTAGTGAAATGTATCTTGATACCCTGTATTAGTTAATTTTTGGTCTGAAGATTAAGCTTTATAGGACATCATATTAAAGTTTTAGAGATTATTTTTATCAGCCCTTTGTTTTACTGAGGGCCAGAATGAATAAATGACTTACTCAAGTTGATACTGCCAGTAAACTAACTGTTCACACTGCCAGTTAATCTAACTCCACATTTAGTTCTTACCAATAATATTACAATTTCCATATTTATACTACCCAAATTCAATGTAATCCCTTTCAAAATACCAATGACATTTTCTACAGAAATAGAAAAAATCCTTAATCCTCAGACCTAAAATTATATGGAACCACAAAAAACCCCGAATAGCCAAAGCAGTCCTGAGCAAAAAGAACAAAGTTGGAGATATCACACTACCTGACACCAGAATATACTTCAGACCAAAATAGCATGGTACTGGCATAAAAACAGACACATAGACCAATGGAACAGAACAGAGAACTCGGAAATCCACATATTTACTGCCAACTGATTTTCGACAAAGGCACCAAGAACATACATTGGGGAAAGGACTGTCTCTTCAGTCAGTGGTGCTGAGAAATCTGGATATCTATATGCAGAATGAAACTAGAACCCTGTCTCTCACCATATACAAAAATCAACTCAAAGTAGATTAAAGACTTAAACGTGAGATGAGGAAATGCTTCAGGACATTGGTCTGGGCAAAGATTTTATGGATAAGACCTCAAAAGCACAGGTAACAAAAGCAAAAATAGACAAATGAGATTATATCAAACTAAAAATCTTTTGCATAGGAAGGGAAGCAGTCAACAGAATAAAGAGACAACCTGCAGAATGGGAGAAAATATTTGCAAACTATGCATTCAACAAGGGATTACTATCCAGAATATACAAAGAACTCAACTCGACAGTAAAAAAAAAGGAAAGAAAGAAAGAAAACCCAAGTAATCCTGTTAAAAATGGGCAAATGATTGGAATAAACATTTCTCAAAAGAGGACAATACAAATGGCCTACAAGTATGTGAAGAAATGCTTGATATCACTCATCATCAGGGAAATGCACATTTCCTGATGTCATTTCACCAGTTAGAATGACTATTATCAAAAAGACAAAAAATAATGAATGCTGGTGAGGATGCAGAGAAAGGGGGAAATCTTATGTACTATTGGTGGGAATGTAAATGAGTGTAGCCATTATGAAACAGTGGGTGGAGGGTCCCCCAAAACTACAAATAGAATTATCATATGATCCAGAAATGCTATTACTGGATATAGATCCAAAGAAAAGGAAATCACTATATCAAATAGATATGTGCACTTCCATGTTTATTGCAGCACTGTTACCAATAGCCACAAGATGGAATCACCCTGTGTCCATCAACAGATGAATGGATGATGAAAATGTGACATATAATACACACACACAGTGGAACACTATTCAACCTTAAAAAAACAGAATGAAATCATGTTATTTGTGGCAACATGGTGATCCCAGGGGACATTTTGTTATTGAAATAAGCCAAGCACAGAAAGACATACCACATGTTCTCACTCATATATGGAAGCTAAAAAAGTTGATCTCAGAAGTAGAGAGTAGAATAATGGTTACTAGAGGCTGGGAAGGGTAGGGGGAAGGCAGGGATAGGGATAGGTTTGTAAATGGATACAAAATTATTGATAGGAATAATTCAAGTGTTCTGTAGCATTGTAGGGTGACTATAGGTAATAAGTTATTGTATATTTTTAGATAGCTAGAGGAGAGAATTTTGAATGTTTCCAATGCAAGGAAATGATAAATATGGTGATGGACATGCTAATTGCCTTTATTTTATCATTATACATTTTATACAAGTGTACCTCACACTGTACCCCATAAATATGTACAATTATGTCCATTATAAAAATAATAATAAAAAATATACTGTAACTGATATAACCACTTCAGTAAACAGTTTGGTAATTTTTATATGGCCCAGTAATTTCACTCCTAGGATTCACCCAAGAAAAATGAAAGCATATATTCACAAAAAAATTGTACCCAGATGTTCATAGCCACATTATTCATAATAGACAAAAATAGAAATAACCCCAAGTATCCATCAGCTGATGAATAGATAAGCAAAGTGTTGTGTATCTGTGCAACAGAATACTGTTTTAGCACTAAAAAGAATGAAATACTGATATATGTTACATTGATAAACCTTAGAAACTTTATGCTTAGTGGAAGAAATCAGGCACAAAAGGTTATATATTATTTGAAACATCCAGAAAAGGAAACGTATAGAGACAGAAAAGGAAATGTATAGAGACAATGCTGTGAGGCTACTTCCCAGAAAGCATGGGTACTGGGAATGGGAGTGATACTGACTGCAGATAGGCTTGCGGGGTTTTTTTGGGTAATGGAAATATTCTAGAACTGGATTATGGCAATGGTCGCACAACTATAGAAATCTCCTACAAAGTATTGAACTATATACTCTTAAAATGGGCGAATTTTATGGCATATATATTATACTGCAATAAAGCAAAAATTAAAAATGTTAAATATCACTCTAACACTCTAATTTTCTTTGAAGGTTACATTGTATACATGTTTGGTTCTGTAATTCTTGTACATAATGCCTTTTCACCAAAAACAATATAATATGACCTAATAATTATTTGACATTTCTCATAGTCTAAATTAAGAACGTTTGGTATTTGATTTCTTAAGAAAGGGATTAGTCGTCTTAGCAGACATATGTTAAACTTGCTCATTTTACACACACACACACACACACACCACACACACACACACACACACACACACACACTTTTTTTTCCCCTTTGAAATTTGCTTAATGTCACATAGTTTTGTACAGTTGAAACTTAAAGGACTTGCCAGAATTATCAGTGCTTTCTATCCTAGCCGTAAAACATCCTGACTGATGACAAAGTTCTCTCATGGCTATTAGGCTACTTTCCAGTATAATTTTCTCTAGTCTGCTTTTAGCAATTGAGCTTTGCCCTTACCAAAAGTCAGTTGTATTTGTTTTCAAATCTGCTTATGCCAGTTGTACTTCTTGTTGTTATTACATAATTTAAGATTTTGTAAATTGATAAAGTGGTGTGAAAAACAATTTTCTTTGGTAAACTAGATTGAATGCTTTGGAAAGACTTGATTAAAATTAATGGCTACATATTGGTTCAAATTAAGTGTGGTAATTTAAAACATTGGAGTGGAAATTGTAAAAATCTAGAAGGATTTTCCATTCAGATCACTTCACGAATGTTGCTAGTTCATTCTCCACATTAATGAAAGTGAAACTAGAAATGTTAGTTTATTATATGTGAGTATGTGTAAGAAAGACTGTGTTAAACTTCAATCACAGAACTCACATTCAAAGAAAGTCTTAATATCTGAATGAGCATTTATACGTTTTATATTAAAATGTTTAAGATGCAGGTGTATGCTTAATAGTTTCACTATTTTACAACTGCCTTTAGTTAATCAGCCAGATACTGGTATTGATCACATTGGGTAAGAGAGATTCTCACATATATGGTGTTTTTCTGTACCACAGAAGTTTATATTCAGAACTTTAAAAATCAAATTTATAAAATAGTTTATTTAAGCAATAATAAGAGTGATTATGTTCATAATAAAAAGGATTCTCATTTCTTTTTAAATTACTAGATTTATGCCAATTTGTATTGCACACATCTTGTCTTATGCTGAAATATAAGACAAAAACAGGCTGGCAGTAGGAAAGGGTTGGGCCTGGAGGTCACAATGAAAGCAAAGAAGAGGTTCAGGTAGAATGGGAATCATCAAAAGGAAGGAGGGATGTGGTAAGAGGAAAACTTAGAATTTAAGATCTTGTAGATGGAAGTGTAAAGTCCAGGGACTGACTTATTGGAGAAGTCATCAGTGAGAATTTTGAACTCCCTAAATTTGATGTCACGATTTGAAAAATGTGAATTTGTGCTTAGATTATGTAGAATGTAGAAATACAAGCACTGAAGATGCTAATAAAAGAGTGGCTTTCCTTGTGGCTATTAGGTATGTGCCTTTGTATAAAATGAATGAAAAGAGAAAATTGGAGGAAGAAAACCAGGGCTACTACACACAGAGAATTTTAAGTTTGATACATTGTTAGTATGGTAGAGCTCTGTTCATGTTCACCTTATAGTCTGTTTGGTGTTGCTTGTGATGATTTAAGTTTATATATTATGCAGAGTTTCAAAAAGTTCAAAGATCAGTTTGTAGTGCTTCTTAACTTTTTTTTTTTTTAACTACAAATACCTTTGAGAGTCTGGTGAAAGCTGTGGATTCTTTTTTCAAAGTACTTAGTTGCAGACAAACACAATAATTTCATAAGCTTAGGAGGTTCGTAGATCTACCAGATCTCAAAGGGATCCTTGTTAAGAACAGAAGGGAATTATATTGTTAATTATTTTGTGCATCAAAAACAGTCGTTTCATTTCAGTGTGTTTTAGTGTAAATATGGATTTTCAAATAGTGCACAAAATAGGACTTCTGTAGCTAGTAATTTTATTTGTGCTCTTTAAAGTGACCTATAGTCATGTTGGTAAGAATTTGCAAGTGAGATGATTACCAGTAAGTAATCTGTTTGAAGTGACAGTAATAACTACAGGGGTTTTAATTATATAATATTTAGTGCTGCTCTATTATATGCATTAGAGCCTGTTAATATTTACGAGTAACAATCACCTTAAGTCATGTAAATTTGCAAGTGAGATGATTACCAGTAAGTAATCTGTTTGAAGTGACAGTAATAACTACAGGTGTTTTAATTATATAATATTTAGTGCTGCTCTATTATATGCATTAGAGCCTGTTAATATTTACGAGTAACAATCACCTTAAGTCATGTGGATCTGTATTTCATTCAGCTCTCAAAGAATGTGATCTTCACCTTCAGAATTTAAGAAAGAACTTGGTTTGGCATGGTATAGCTTTAGGGAAAAAGTACTGTACTAGTGTGGTCTACCTACGTTGCTGCTTCCTTTTTTTTCCTCTGCTTTCTGCCTACTCTCCTTTCCCTAGGTATGATACTTGCCTTTTTCTCTTTTTCTTAGGGTAAATGGGCACCGTCAATAGCCCTTATTTGTTTCAGTAACCACTGTAATTATAAAGACTTACTTTTAAATAACTTGGGAGGTACTAGAAAATTCCATGCTGCTTAAGATAGTTTGAAGTGTTTCTCACCTGAAAAATAACTGCTTTTGGAATTTTATTTTCTTTGTTATTGTAGCTCACAATAGTTATTTTTATATTTGCAAGAATTATATCCATGTTTATATGATCTTGTTTTAACTGCAGGACCGTGTATATGTACAACAAAATAATGTGGAGAATGTCTACAATTTGGGATTAATTATTTTTCGAGATCAAGTTGTACGTTATGGGTGTATTAGGGATCATCTACGGCAAACTCTATTGGATATGATTGCAAGAGAGCGGAAAGGAGAAGTTGTAGACAGGTATAACTTATCTGTTTATTCTTGAGGTTTTAATTTTAGTGGTTATATCTTGAGAACTGATTCACTGTCACAGTTTTATTAAAGTAAAGTTTGAATGTCTAGCACATTGTGAAAATCTTCAAAAACCTTATACCCTAGTTAACTAAGTTACCTAGAATTTTTCATGCTGGCACGTGTGTGTAATAACATATTTCTTCTCTTGGTCTTTTTCTTTAAGTTTTTGCCTAGCCTTTGTTCTTAATGTTTTTTAAGAAAAATGTTGAAAATAGTCTAAAATGACTAAGAACTACTGTACTCCTTCAAAGTCATATTCCGCCCCCCCTTTCTTAACAAGATGGGAATGCCATTTTTGTGATGCCGCACTAGAGTGGATTGAAACATGTAAAATTGCTTTCTCTGCTTCTCTGTTTTCAGAGCAGCTGTTGGATGAAGACTTGTAAAATTCTTATTATTTCAGCTTTGAAGGTTGATTAGGATTGCCCAGAATTTACATAGTGCAAAAAATTATTTTGCCTAGGAATAGCTGTATGTTGTTATACCCATGTCCAGCAGTACAACCTAACCTACCCCCTGCCATCCTACCTCCCTCCCTCCGCTCCTTCCTTCCTGCTTTCCCTCCCTGCCTTCCTCCATCCCTTCTTCCCTATTCTCCCTTCCCTCCTCCCTGCTTCCAGAAAAATAGCCTCTTTGTGTTTATAAATACATAGAAATATTTAGACATCTTAAATATTTTCTGTAAAAAAACCTTTATAACAGAGTAAGAACAACTGAGATAAATAGTTGTGCAGTCAAGATATGCTTTCCAATTAAAATTACTCTCAATTCTTATGTTATAAATGAGTTGCTTACTGGAGATTGGTTACTTTGATAAAAGTTAAATGTTTTAAAGGTATTTCTACCTACTTCCTTTGCATTTTTTGCATGTATCTTCAATGTAATTTAATTATCAAGTGATTTAATTTCTTTTGACAGAGGCGCAATACGAAATGCTTGCCAGATGTTAATGATTTTAGGTCTTGAAGGAAGATCAGTCTATGAAGAAGATTTTGAGGCTCCTTTTTTGGAAATGTCTGCAGAATTTTTTCAGGTAATCAGTGAAGATGTAAATAAACGCTCTTTTAGGATGTTCTTAATGTTATTGAATGTAATTACTAATTTGAACATTTTAACCTTTTTGATGGAGGTCCATTGCCGGGGGGAGGGTGAAAAAAATATCCGTCAGTACACCTACCCCACATTCTCACATTGCAGTGAAGGAACTCATTGATAGCAAATAGAGGAGTTTGAACTTACACACATTTTTTTTATTGTATGTTATAAAGCATAAAGTTTAGAAATACCCTTAACATTTTATTATACTTATATGTTACAAGTTATCTAAGTACCATAAATTCACAGGTAGCATGTCACCAATGAATTCTCACTGTACGGACTTTTAGTAATATAAATTACTAGTACCAAAAACATGGATATGCATGACTTAATAGTGCGTATTTACCTTAAAGTTTTGTTGATTAGGAAAGTATAGGCCAATAAGTACTATTGGTACAAATTTGGAGCAATATATACAACCCCAAATCGACTAAATTGCTAAAAGGGAAGCTGAACAACTACTAATTTGTAAAGAAATGATGGTAATAACGCTAACTTGGTACAGACTAATGTAAGACAGTACTTATAAGCTAATGATAATCAGGCATCCTTCCTGAAAACTGCAACTGTCTGAGTGATTTGAAGTAGTTTTGTAGTATTGCCAAAACAGATGTCTTAGTAGAATACTAATTTAACTCCACTAATATGCTTTTTTTAAAAAAGAACTACAAATTTATAATAACTCTTAATAATTTAGTAGGTCATTCATACTATGTATATATAAATGTATATATACATACATTTGGATGTATATATAAATGGAACTTGGTGAATTTTGGTGTCTTCCAATAAAGAGACAAAGAATGGACTTGGTGCTTTTTTGTGTTTTTTTTTTTTTTCCCCAAAATCAGTTTGTGGTCCATCAGGAAGACCCTTGTAGCCTGCACTGGTGAGCCTGGACCATGCTTTATGAATTTATAATGTGGGAAACAGTCTTTATTTTCTAATAATATGTCAGCCTCCAGATACTTTAAACAATATCTTTGATCTTTATTACACTATATATATATATATATACTAATAGTAGATACATTGTTTGTAAATTAAGATTCCAGAATTTGCTACAATGACATATGTGTATGTGTGTGTAATACATATGCATACTATTTTTAATAGTGAATGGATAAATGGTCTCAGCAAGATTTTTATTTAGTTTGTTAATGTCTTTTCTTAGGAACTTGATTATTTTCAAGTATTAAAGCTACTTAAAAAAAAAAAAAAGATGACTGGTAAGGGGATCCTAACCCTTGACTTGGTGGTGTCAGCACCATGCTCCCCCAAGTGAGCCAACCGGCCATCCCTATACAGCGATCCGAACCCATGGCCTTGGTGTTATCAGCACCACACTCTCCCAAGTGAGCCACGGGCTGGCCCTAAAGCTACTTTTTGTTAAGAAAGCGGGAAATTTATTTATTAAATTTTGTTCGTGTCTTCTATTATAGAATTCTTAAGTGTATTCGTTAATGCTGCTATCAAATAGGTTAAAATCAGTTGGGGTAACATTTATAGTTTAGAGAAACTTCTGTAAGGCTGTTGTTAGCAGACATGATTAATAGTTATTTAAATGCTTTGTTTCTCAAACTTTAGTATATATACTATGAGATTGGGAGTGGAGTTGTAGGAAGACTTTAGTAACCAGTAGTATGCCAGCAAAACTTACGATAAACATGATGAATCTTTCTAGTTATAATTTTACATTAAAACAAATCAAAGAATTTCTCACTCTCATTTGAGGTCAGATGGTTCTGTTCTGTACTTTTGACTGTCACTGTCCATGTATTTACTTTTTCTGCTATAGGGAGTACATTGGAAAAGTTTAAAAAACACTGCTTACTGATAATGTGTTAGTTTAGTCGTATGTGAATAAATACTTTAAAGGATATAATTCAGACTATATGAATCCGTGCAATGAGAAATTCTATAAAATGTTAATAGTCCTTAGGTTTTTGGGCTAATTTATGATGAACACTGTAGAAGCCCAGTTAAACACAGAAACACATTTTTATTCTGTGTTAAAAAAATCAACGCTTCTTAATTGCAGATGGAAAGCCAGAAATTTTTAGCAGAAAACAGTGCTTCAGTATATATAAAGAAAGTAGAAGCTAGAATTAATGAAGAAATAGAGCGGGTGATGCACTGCCTTGACAAATCAACTGAAGAGCCCATTGTAAAGGTGGTTGAGAGGGAACTCATTTCTAAGCACATGAAGACTATAGTAGAAATGGAGAATTCTGGGCTTGTACATATGTTGAAAAATGGAAAGACAGAAGGTAAGTGTTATCAGCTGAAAAATAATTAAATCTTTATTTTATCTTATTATCAATAGTTTTTATTCTCCTGCAATTAGATTATGAATGTCAGTTTTCAAGAAGTTGTGGTATATGTTGTTAATTTGTCACTGATGTTACTTTGATGGGATTTAGTGGTAAATCTTTATACTGTCTCATTAATGAAGATTTTAAATATTTTTAATGAATTGAGTAGTTTTCTTCCCTTTCATTTTAAGTCTCCTCACTTTGTGTTTTTCTTAATACAGAAGATGATATTATTCATGAGGCCAATGAGCCTCTCATCCATTCCTGTACATTGTTTTTGTAAACCAGAGGGTTTGGGCTCTGTCTGTTCCCACATATTCTCCTATGGCTTTTAAAATCTGAAGTTTCCATCTTAGATTTTTTTATAGGCTTTCCTTTGGGTTTTAGTTGTGATAAGAGTGCTGAAAATATAGAAATATTTGTGTCTTCCATATTCACATATTTAGATTAGTTAGTAGTTTGGTTTTGGGACCTCTGAAGTTACAGACTGAAAAGGAGAATCGCATAAAAGTAAAACTAAATATTTTATTTTATTTTTTTCCTTTTTGTCTTTTTTTACTGACCGGTAACGGGATCGCAACCCTTGGTGTCGCGCCCGTACCGGGGACCGGCAACGGGA
>NW_007730909.1:108703-125808 GCF_000696425.1 Galeopterus variegatus | reverse complement strand
GCACCGCGCTCAGCCAGTGAGCGGGAACCGGTCTCCACATGGGATCCGAACCCTCGGTGGGAGCGCCGCCACGCTCCCAAGTGGCACACTCTCCAGTGCACCACCAGGCCGGCCCAAAACTAAATATTTTTGAGATAACTGTAGCATTTATTCTTCATGGCTATGAAGAGTGGCTTTATTTCCCTGAAAAAAAAAAAAAACATAAAACATTTGTAAGTGACAAATATCCTGAAAAAAATTATAAGTAAAAGAACAAAACTCATGTTGTTTTTATTCTTAATTTCTGATGCTTTGCTTTAGAATTTTCACTTTATAAACCACTAATATGGTACTAAAGAACAAATAAACATGAATATCCTTGTTATTCTCCTGCTTCCTAGATGAAATCATAGTATTTTAGCCACTTACTTTTAGTAAAGGAAGTACATATTGCCTGTTGGGTCATGACTTAGGGAATGAAAAAAGTTTTTAAAAGAAGAATTGTAAAGAGAGGAGGATATAAGAAAAGACAAAAGAAAGCGGATGGAAGAGAGATGTTTATCTCTAGTGAAATCCTTGCCTTGTGTTTTGAAATTGTCATATTTCTGTATATATGATAAGTTCCTGAATATTTGCATATAAATTTGTCGTTTTTATTAAACCAGAGAAAATTCCTTTTCAAGGTACTCTTCTGGTATTCCTTTTTTGTAAAATCAAAAAACAAAACAAAATCATCTTTTAGTGTGTTTGCCATGTTTTCTAAAATAAAGTACTACCCTGGATAAATAAGGTTCTCCTGAGTAATTAAGGTCATGGGTTGACACACTTTTTTGTAAAGTTCCAGATAGTAAATATTTTAGGTTTATGGACCATACAGTCAGGTAGTCATCTCTGTTGTCATAGTGAGAAAATGGCCATAGACAGTAACACAGATTAATAAGTTTGACTCTGTTCCTATAAATTTTTATTTCTGGGTCATGACATTTGAATTTCTTATAATCTTTACATGTCACTAAATATTATTCCTTTCATCTTTTTCTAACCATTTACAAATGTGGAAACCATTCTTAGTTCATGAACTGTACAAAAACAGGCAGGGGGCTCTATTTGGCCCATGGTTTATAATCTGATGACCCCTGATCTAAATGGTCCCTGGCAGACTAGGACTTTATAAAAAGCATTTTACCCTGCTTAAAATGAGTATAGGTAGATTATCTAATGTACTGTTTAGATATTGAATTAATGCTTTCCTATATACCTTGGGATGTGTGGAGAGAGTATTATGATCAAATGGGCTGGAGATTCAGGGCTAGGAAATGTTTGATGGAGAGGTTATTTGGGCATGCCTGTATTATAACATCTCTATAACCCACATGGAGACTTTGTTAAAGGTGAGTATGCCTAACATGGCAAGCACTTAGTAAGTACATAAATGAAGGAATATCAGAATAGCTACTTACTCTAGTTTGCCATTTAGTACTTAATGTTTTCAGCAAGTAAGTAGCTATCTGTGATTCTCAATTACATTTTAAAATTCTGGCTTTATTTTACCTGACCATGCCACTAGAAATCTTGTTGTGAAATACTTTAATTGTGATAGGTCTGCTCTTGAGCAGTATGTCGAGAATATGTCAGAGGCACAACTTCATCATTATAAAGCCATATTCTCATAAATCAGAAAGTAAAAAACATTTCTCACTCTAAATGTAGGATAAATTGGATTATTATATGCAAATACACACTATAAATTAAGTCCAAATGGTATCTCATTTTTATTGTTTAATCTTGTACAGAAGTCATAATATTTAATTTCTAAATGCCAAATATTTTTCATTTACTCTGTCACATTTTCTACTACCCCATACATTTAAATACAGTGAATTAAATACAGTGAAATTGTACAAATGTACAACTAAACATATAACATGTAATATCTAAACAAAACTTGTAAAAACATAGGAAAAAAATAGACAAGTTGAAAATTTTGTTAGAAGTATTTGGTATGCCAGATTTACTGTAGCATGTGTCCATAAATTGCTGTTGCATTTGTAATACCTGTTTTTAACATAGGATATTTGGTTGTAATTTATACCAAATATGTGAGAAGCTGTGAGATTTGCCATTTATAGGTTACTTTGTGAATATATTTTTAATGAAAAATTTAATAAAATTTGCTATTAAAAGTCAGTGAAATTCATTTTAGAGACACTTTTTGTAAAGCTTGCTTCTAAGGTATTTTAAAAATACACACGATTTTAGTTTTAGGCTCTAAATTGCTCTTATCGATATAGACCAAAGAAGGCAAATTATGCCCTGTCTGCCAAATCTAGCCTTCCTCTAGTTTGGTTGAAAAAAAAATCAAAAGAAGAGTAATTCATGACACATGAAAATTTATCCAGATTTTCTGTGTCCATAAAGTTTAATTTGAAATACAGTTACACTCATTCATTTATATATTATCTGTGGCTGCTTCCTTGCTACAGTGGCAAAGTTGAGTAGTTACATTAGAGACCATACAGCCCACAAGCCTAAAACATTTACTGTTTGGCACTTTACAGGTAAAACTTAGCCAACCCCTGATCTAAAAACTACTGTTCTCTGTTTCCAAAAGTTATGATTATAAAGCTTTTTTATATCATTGTAAAGTTTTAACACTATAGTATTCCCAGTAAGTTATCTTAAACACTAAACATGTGGAAAAATATTTTAAATTCACATTTGAGTCTTTTGAAAACTGATGTAAAAGGTGGGATAGGGTCCAGATTTTTTGTTCTGAATACAAACAATATAGTGAGATAGACTAATTTTTTAAATACATATATTTGTATACGATATTGCCCGAGAAATATTAGGGATTGCTCTGAGGAAAATATTAAAGAATAGTTAGTTATATTATAAATTTTACCATGGAGTGTAATGAAGTAAGTCCTACTGTATTTCATTTGACTTGTCATGATTGACAGTTAAATTTTTTAAGGTAAAGAAGCTTAGAAATACCTGTAAGACTTTAACTGTCTTTTAAATTTCTTCCTTATAATGGTGACTGTCAATTACAACATAATTAGAGTTATCCTGGACATTTTGTAGTGTCTGTAGGTTCTACATTAGAATTACATGGGATAAGTTATGCACAAGCTTAAAATTGCAGTTTCCATTTTTGGTAATGTTATTTGCTTATTATGCTGTTTAGGCATCTTTTCTTCCATGTAAATTAAAAAATTTTCTAAGACGTTGATGCATTAAAAGCATCTTATCAAAAAACTGTATTTCATAAATTGCAATCACCAATGAATAGCCTATCTTTTTTTTTCCATTTTGCTATTTTTTTTTAATAGTCATGTGGTCAGCCAACGGTTATAATGGATAAATAAGCTTGTCTAAGTATCACAGCTCAAACACAGGTTTCACACTTTTTTCTTTATCTTATTGTATCCAATTTGTGCTTTCTTTCTGATTGTAGACCTTGCTTGCATGTACAAGTTATTTAGTCGTGTGCCAAATGGTTTGAAAACAATGTGTGAGTGTATGAGTTCCTATTTGAGGGAACAAGGTAAAGCCCTTGTTTCTGAGGAAGGAGAAGGAAAGAATCCTGTTGACTATATCCAAGTAAGTGAGCACAAAACATTCTCTTTAAGTTCATGATAAAGTCATTTTAACAACTGCTAAAAAGATCACTTTTACTAAGCTTTGTATTATGTACTTTCAACTTAATTTTCCCAGTGGTAAATTAATATGTATAATTATCCTAAGTACCTTAGAATTTTGCAAGGTGTGCATATGTATATCAGGGAGCCAAACTCAGCTGCTGCTTTTCATTTTATTAACCTCTCAAGTAGTACTATAAATAAATTACACTCCAAGTTGTTCACATTTTAATTTAAATAATCAGCTCTTTCTGTGTATTTTTTAAAGCTAATTATCTCTCTGGTTAATCCATTCAGCCAAGACAGAGGAGAGTGAGGAGAAGCAATGAGGAGGTTCTTTGGTCTGCAATATATTAATCCATATGTGGAAGATAAAATACTTCTCTCATCACTGACATTTTTAATATGGGTTAGATATAGGGTTGAAAGTAATAATGTAGAATCTGTAAGTTTAACACTGAAGACACGTTTATTACCAGCAAAGTTAAGATAAATGTACGTGGTCGAACATGGTATTGTTTATATAAATTATTCTATGATGTATCCTAAATTTTTTTTGTTTTCGTTTGTAAGGGATTATTGGATCTGAAGAGTAGGTTTGATCGCTTCCTCCAGGAATCATTTAATAATGACCGGCTCTTTAAACAAACTATTGCTGGTGACTTTGAGTATTTTCTCAACCTCAACTCCAGGTCTCCCGAATACCTCTCATTATTTATTGATGATAAGCTGAAAAAGGGAGTCAAAGGGGTAAGTAGTAATGCATTTGAAAATACATTAAATTTATTTGTAGGTATAAGATTGTGTATAAAATTAGGAAATCAGATGCAAGATTAGGAAATTTCATAGAAATAAAATAAAGCATAACCCTTTGCTGTGTGCTTAAATGTGTGCTGTGATCTATTAAAAAGTATTGTTTAAAGTATTTAACATGATCAAAAGTACTTTGACGTTCCACGTAATGCATAATTGGCATCAAAAACAAACTAAGCAGCTATAGTTTTGAACAGTTGTCTTTATGACTTTGAGAGTTAAGTGTGCTGTAAATAACAAAAAACTAGAAAATAACTCTCCAGTAATACAGAATGTTGCTTGATCTTACCTGATTCTGGAGGTTATATATCAAACAATTCTTGGATACCAAGAATTGGAAAGCATAGATAGAAGAACAGCTCTTATAAATTAGTTTGAAAGCATATACTAAAACTCAATTTCATGCGTTTATTGTATCTCTGGGACCTTGGAAACTCACTGCAGCATAGAAAGTCAAGTTAAGCATATTTTAATCACGTATGAATTGGTGTTTTTTGACATCATCTTGGATTTTGTGAGACAAAAGGGAAAAGCAACAAATAGCCACAGGTTTTACAGGCAGGAGCTGTAACAACGAAACAAGATAAGTGAGGATGCACCGAGTAGAAAAGACTATTAATTACACATCCTTTTGATCTTCTGTTTTTTAAAATATAAGCTTAATACAGCCTGCCACAGTAGCATCTTACTATTATTTAAAAGATAAGGGCAAGGGGCATTTTTACTGTTTGAGTTATAATAAATTATTCTCATTCTGTTTATAAAATGTAGATTTTGAATGAGCTTAAATGAGAAGATCTGTCTTTCCGTTTAGCAGATAACTGATCTGCTGGTGTCGTTTCTTTAAATGTCATTAGTGACAGCTTACGTATTGTCTGTGAGTACTTAAATTATTTCCCCCATTTAATCTCTTTTTCTGACTGTTTACATGTTAAAACTTTTTTTTTTACTATTTTAAAATTTAAATTATCCTCCCCTTTGAAGGTACATACTGAAAATTTAATAAATAGAATTATTCTGTTGTCATAACCATTATAGAATGTGGGAAGAATCCTGGGCATAGACAAGTTTACTGCATTTCAGTACTCTTCTCTTCACTTTACCCCTGGATTGTGTTATCTTGGGATAGTTACCTGACCTTCGTGTACTTCCATGTTCTCATTCTCATCTGTAAGGTCAGCATAAGTGGGCCTCACATCCTAAGGATAGGTGGGGATGAACTGAGACTATAAAAGTCAGAAATTAGTGTGTTATAAATGTGATGTATAGTTTGCTCCCAAAAGGTGGTATGCTGGAACTTTCATAGCTTTGGTGTCAAGTAGGTGTTTGTTTCGTGAGCCTTTAACAAAGTTCATATCAAAACAAAGAATTTTCTTTTTTTTTCTTTTTTTTTTTTAACTGTTTTTCAACTTAAGTTTAGAGAATTCCGTAAAGAGTCTTAAAAATTTTCTAAGTGATCACATACCACTATACAGTTAAGGTATGTCATAACCATTAACAAACTGAAGGTGTTTCCTTTGGTATTTAAATATGAGATTATCACTTCTTCTGGTCTCAGAGTCCCATCACAAATAAGATATGTGATAATACCTAATTCTGTGGAATAGACATTTATATGTATGTTAAGATATTTTGACTCCATTATAGGCAATTGTATGATTTGCCTCATAAATTACAATGTTTACAGTGGAGAAGGGCTAGATTATCCTAGATTTTTTTTCAGTTTCCTTTTTAGATTGTTTCGGGATTTGAACTTAAATCTATCTAATACATTGATACAATTATATTTTTATATAATTTTTATTTGGTATAATAATTTTCTTCTGTTCATTTTTTTCCCTACAAATCTTACACATATTGAGAGTTAGCAGGATATAACCTAGTGTGAATGAATACTCTGTTGAAACCATCTGTAAGGGATTGTTTCTGGATGGGCTAACTATCCTTTACTATTTTTCTAAGGGTATAAATACCATTTGTATGAAAGTTAAGGCCTTTTTATAAGAAAAATATGGTCTTTACTCTTGACCACCCTATTGCAATTGTTTCATTAAGAAAAAAAGGCCGATTGGTCAACATGGTGATTTCATTGATTCTGTTTGCCTTTGTTGTTTGCTGCTGTTGTAGTTTGTTAATTTTTCATAGTCTTTCATCTTGGTAATTATTCAGATACGTCCTCTACTCTGTGATAGATTTTTGTTTAATAATTTGTTAATAACTATAATAAGTAGTGTACTTACCAAGATTCTGAGTAATTTATCTGCTAATACATTTTCAGCATAGAGGACTTACCAAGATTCTGAGTTGTTTATTGGCTAATACATTTTCAGCTTCCACTTACTGTAAAGCCATTATTTGCATGCAGTTATTGCCCTTTTTATAATAGTTTATGCTAAGGACCTTAAGCTTTGAGTCCCCTAAACCTTAATTTACATTAGAAGGTTTGATGAGAAATGACAGGATAAGCAAAACAAATCTTCAGTTTTCTCAGTTTTTGAACTCTTAAAATATTTCCAATCCTCAAGGAGAAGATTCTCTGTAACTCTTAAGGTTCTTGGCTTATTAAATATACCAAGACAGTGGTTCTTTCATTTACTTTTAGGAGTTATAGAACAAGTACTTTCTTAACATCCTAATAATACCTGTGGTGTATTTTATTTAGACAAATCTTATTTATTGTACTACAAGAAATCTTAAGTATTTGTCCTTTTTTTTTCTGTGTTTTTATTTTTCAAACAGGGCTGGGGCACAAAAGCCACCTTGCCATTATATTTCTATTTATTTATGTTAGCAAATCATATGCTATTCTGATAAACTCTTCTGCCAGGATCATCTTCTGTGCACCTACCTGCCCCTGTCATGTGCTATTTTTGAATTTAAGCTGACTGATTTCAAAATACTACTGAAATGGCTAGGAAGAGGAGACACTAACCACCAGACTAATGGTTTTTTTGGGTTCTCTCCCCCACCCCAATTTAACAATTTATTAAGTGCTTTCTGTGCCAAGCATTGTTCTAAACATTGGGAATATAGCAGAGAATGGAACAGAGAAAAATCCCTGGCTTGATGGAGCTTACATTCTAGTCAGGTAGAAAGAGATGATAAACAAGACAAGTATATACATAGCTGTAGAGCAAATATGTAGCAGGAAAGAGTGGTCAGGGAACACATTATTTAAAAATTGACATTTTGAGGAGAGACTTGAAGGAGATTAGGGACTTTGTCTTTTCATCTTTAAGATTATAGTAGATCCCATGACATGTATAAGGGTTGGACAGATTGACCAAGTTGTGACCCCCCTGCTCCCCAACTTGCAAGTGTACAAACCATTTTCCACCTTTCCTGGTGCATCATCTAAGAGTCTCTGCTATGATCCTCTCTTCTGTGCATCATCTAAGATTTTTAGTTTCAATTTCTGTAAAGTGGAGTAATTGTTTAGTAAGATACATGTGAAGAAATCTGTGTGTGGAATGCTTCTTGATATTTATAAACTCACCCCTTCTTTAAAAATCTATATCCCTGAATCATCCAGGTTAGATAAAAATGGAATAATAGTTTATAAAAGTTGTGAATTTCAATAATGAAGATAACATTTCATCCTTAAGAGTTCCCGTTGATGTGTTTTATTATTTTATTAAAAATTTAATGTTTAAAAGGAAGAAAATACTTAATTGTGACAGTGATGCTAGCATACATTTTGTAGAAGTAGTCATCCATTATAGAAATATTTTTAGAGCACTTGCTGTGTAGCACCGGATCATCTACGGTGTCCTAGGCAGAGCTTGTTATAAGGTGAGCTACATGTTAAAACATGAAAGTTTTGGTAAATGAAATTGAAATGTGGGTGGGGTATTAGAATTATGTCATTTGTATGTTAAGATGTTAAAAATCTTTAAAGTCTGAGATGAAAGATATTATCCTAGAATTTTTTTCTAAAATGATACTGATACGTGACCCCTTGACATTTTATCTTAAAAGCGTAAAAACTAAAACTTTTCCGTTCTCAGTGATACCAGTTAAACTTTATTCACATGCTAAGAATTATCCTTTGATCAGTATTTTTAAGTAAGCATCTTAAGCTGTAATTTTGCTGTTTCCCAAGATAGTTAAAATTTGGAAAACACTGGATAGATCTAACCTTTAAGAACATCTGTTTTATTTATTAGATGTTGGACATTGATCTAACTTCTTTGATAAACCTAACAGTGTCTAGACAGAACAGGTAACAAATCCTAGTTAATTTGGGGGGAATATATTTTTCTGTTTTATTTAGGTATCTTTAGGTGGTGTTGATCTCACAGTCCGGGTGCTCACGACAGGATATTGGCCCACTCAGTCAGCCACACCAAAGTGCAACATCCCACCCGCCCCAAGGCATGCTTTTGAAATATTCAGAAGGTAAACCTAAGTCAGACTTTGTATTTCTAAAACAACTGTCCAAATTTGAAAAAAGTTTGAATATTAGTTGTGTCTCTCATTGAGGATGAATATACTCCTTTTCTCTTTACTTCCTGTGTAAAAGGAGATTTTATTCTTTATACTTTTTATATGTGAGAATGACTAGCATGAAACTCTTTTCAGACGAATATTTTATTAACGTCCGTCAGCATTAGTGCATGGTTAGGAGTATATATTGTACTGTTGATGTCTGCCGCTGGCTCAGGATAAATTGATTATTGGGTCGCTATGGAGAAAGATGGTTTTACAAACAGCAGGGGCTGAGCAGGGAGCTGGGGCAAAGTGTACAGGAGGAATTACTTACCATGCTGCCTTTATCATTTACTATCTAGCTAAGTTGCTTAGGGGTCTCTGTGTCTCTCTCCTGCCCCTTCCACCCCCCATTTCCTCATATGTAAAAAGTTGGAACTGAACTTAATCCCTAAAGTTTCCTTTAACTTATAAAGTCTCTCTTAAACATAAGTTTGTTAAGGGTTGTTAACCTGTGATTTGTAATTTCAAATATGTTAAAGTATTTGATTCTCTAAAACCTGGTTTGATTTGCTGAAGGTTCTACTTAGCCAAACACAGTGGACGACAGCTCACACTCCAGCATCATATGGGTTCTGCAGATCTCAATGCTACCTTTTATGGACCAGTTAAAAAGGTAAATAATTGATAGCTTGAACATATTAAGTAACATCAAATTAGTCTGTAGAATTGATAGGTAATTTTTGTTCCCCTGGGTGATTTATTTATCTCTCTTACTTCTCTCCTTGTCTCAAATATTAAAAAGATTAAAATCTTGGCTTTGATTTATTACTTCAAATTTATTACTTCAAATTTCATTTAAAAATATGAGAACTATACCAGTAGCCTTCCTAAAGGAATAAATACTATTAGGATAATTATACATTTTATTTATGAGATTAGACGTGAGACAGTATTGTATAAAATAGTAAAATGTAAGTTGGTTTGAATGCATACAAAGCTGTGAGCTTCTTTTGAGAATTCTGTCTCCTGTAATCCTTATTTCCGATAAATCAAAATTGAGAAAATTAATACTTGAGATTCATAAGATGTACAAATGTTACTGAAGTCATTTAAACAATTAGTAGTGCACCAATGATTTGCCTTCATTTAAAAAAAAGTAATTGCTCTTTTATTTCTAAAATTGTGAAGTCTAGATTAATAACTTATTTTCATTACTTTGTATGAATTAAATCAGGGTCATTTGCCTTAGAATCAAAAAATAATGAAAGGCTAAAGAAAAATACCTAAGCTGTCATCTAGGCAGCAAATAAATTTTATTTTAGATTTTAATTAGAATCTTAATAGTTTTATATGATGAGTCTATATAAGTTTATATCACCAAAGTTGTTTCTTTAGTGTTGTTGAAAATGTGTGTAAATATTCTAATTTTTATATTTAATTAAATGGGAAATGGTCCTTAACAATTCATTTTTAATTAGAATCTTAATAGTTTTATATGATGAGTCTATATAAGTTTATATCACCAAAGTTGATAATATTGGACAATAATTGAATAATATTGGACACTATTAAGTGTAAGTGGGAAGGTAAAGGAGACTAAAAAACTCAGCTTTTAATTATTGTTTGTTTTTGTTTTAAAGGAGGGGTTTTCTAAATAATCATGTTCTCTCTTGAAGATGTATTAGGCAGATCAGTAGGTTTTTTAAAACATGATGCGTACGTTAATCCTTGAAGACTTAAAGCTCTACTTTGTACCTTTTAAATCATAAAGCAGGAACAGGCTTTGAGAACGTCAGTTCCCCCTCGTGCTATGTTATTTTTTGATATTTTACTGTGATTAGATTACACAAAAAGAACCTAACCCTGTTACTTTTGGTGTTAGTGTAGTGGCAGTGGTGTATCATAAGTCTATTATCATCCCATTAATACTGCTGAAATAATTTTAGCTTTAAATATAGAGAATTGTTTATTACTTGCTCGGATACATTAAAGTGTTCACGATGGGGTAAAAACGGGTACAGTCCTAAATACTCTGTGTATGTGTACACGTATACATAGGTACACACACTTTTAATAGATTTCCTACTAAATCTGTTACTCAACAGATTTAATAAGTTGTGTAGTTTATTTGAAGGGGGATGGAAATTGTAAGACTTATTTCTGAAACAAATTGTTAAAGTTACCAGGAGATAATTATAATCTTGTTTATATTTTTTAAAAAATGACACAGGAAGATGGATCTGAAGTTGGTGTTGGAGGTGCACAAGTAACTGGCTCTAACACACGGAAGCACATATTACAAGTCTCCACTTTCCAGATGACCATATTAATGCTCTTTAATAATAGAGAAAAATACACATTTGAGGTAAGAGTTGTGGTTATATACATTTTAACCAACTGTATTATTTCTCTCACTTGTTGATTGAGTCTTTCTTATTTGAGTAGCCTTTAGAGAGTCTCTTTGAATAATACCTTTAGAGAAAACTGCATCATGGCCATAATGGGCCATTATGGGCTTTGGAACTCTGCAAACATTATTCATTTATTGGGCCATGTGTTATTTTGTTTTTGTTTTAAATCAACTTTATTGAAGTATAATTTTCATGTAATAAAACATACCCCATTATAAGTGCACGGTTTCAGGAGTTTTAAATGTGTGTACCTGTGAAAATTTCCGTGACAATCAAGAGTATTTCCAAAAAATATAGAATATTACCCTCAAAATTTATTTGTATCCCTCTGTGATTTCTTCCCACCACCCTTAGTCCCAGGCAGCCAATGATCTACTTTATATCACTATAGATTAGTTTTGTTGTTTTTAGAAGTTCATATAAATGGAAGTATATGTGTTTTTGTGTCCAGTTTCTTTCATATAGCACAGGGGTTTTGAGATTCACCCGTGTTGTTGTTACACGTATAGTATCAATAGTTCATTTCTTTTTACTTCTGTGTAATATTTTATTGTATGAATGTGCTGCATTTTCTTTATCAGTTCCCCTGTTGATGGGCATTCAGGTTAAGAGATTTGGGCTATTATGAATAGAGTTGTGCATTTAGCTCTTTAAGAAACTGTGTCCCAAAGCAACTGTACCATTTACATTCCTGCCAGCAGTGCAAGAGAGGCCCAGTTGCTACACATCCTCTGCAGTCTTTATGTTAGCCATTTCAGTTGGTGTGTAATTGTGGATTTAATATTTCTCTTCTGGTTGACTAATTATGTTGCATTTTTTTTTTTGTTTGTATGCCACTCACATATCTTCTTTGGTGAAGTGTTTGTTCATATCTTTTTTTTTTTTTTATTAAATTGTAAAAGTTCTTTGTAAGTTCTAGGTACACATCTTTTGTCAGATATATGTGCTGTGAATATTTTTTCATTCTGTCACTTTCCTTTTCACTTGCTTAATGGTGTCTTCTGAAGAGCGGAGTTTTTTAATATTGACAAAATCCGATTAATCACTTCTCCCTTTATAGTTGGAGCTTTTGATGTCCTGATGAGTTATTGCCTACCTTGAAATTGCAAAGGTTATCTTGTATGTTTTCTTTTAAGCAGTTTATAATTTTACCTTTGGGTGTGTGATCGATTTTAAGGGTTTTTTTGTATGGCATGAGGTAAGGATTAAGGTTTATTTTCCCCACATACAGAGTCAGATGTTTATTACATCATCATCTGTTGAAAGCATTATTTTTTTCTCATTGAGTTACCTTGGCACCTTTATAAAAAACATCAGTTGATTATATATGGATGGCTAGGGCCGCCTGTAGCGGTGCTGATTATGTATGGATGGGTCTATTTCTTTGCTGTCTGATCTATTTCTTTGATTGCTGTGTCTATCCTTATGTCAGTTTTGCCCTATCTTGATAGTGTAGTCCAGTTTCTTTTTATACCCACAGCATTTTTTTCTTTAGATTAACAAATTACTGTAATATGCCTACTTTATTTTTTTTCCTTTTTCTTTTTTCGTTAAATCATGATTTGATTACATTAAATTCGGTTATTAATCTTTTTCTGTACCTTTAAAGGGTGTCGGGGTTGAAATGAAGATCATGTGATTCTTAAGTTTAAATTTAAGGTAATGAATGAACATTTCATAAGGTTCTAAAATTACTGCCATATTTATGTTTTCAGATACCCGGGAACATAGGAAGAAAAAAGTGTTGTTAGAAATAAAGAGCAAGAACATTAGATTCTAGGTCTATTTTAATATTCATCTTCATGCTACCATTTGTGAATATAATTAAGAAATTACCATTTTTATGTGATATACTTAAAAGTAAATGTTTTGAATCCTAGGTGTTGTAGTTCAGTGGCTAAGTCAAAATGTTTTTCTTGCATATATTTCCAGGTGGGTTTTACCTAGGGAATAACTTTAATTGTCAAGCACAAGGTATATATGATTGAGTCCCAAGAATATTGATTAAGCAAGCATTGAGCACCTTACTTAGACGTTATAATGCTTTTCAAACAGAGGTAGAACTAAATTGTCTCTAACAGATGGTTTTTTATAGGTATTTTTAATCTGTAGCTCTCACAGGTAATATATTTTATGCAAAATAAGCCACTTGATGAATGCAAAAGTTGGTCTTCAGAGTTCTAATTTATAAAGAACTAGCAAAAATAATGGGGGTAAGCAAAAACGTAAATTCATTTTCCAAAGCCATTACTGGAATTGTTAGAAATTTTAGTGGTTCAAGCTTACTTTCCTCTTTTCCAACCAGCTTGTGATCATTGATGCTAATAAGCATTTATTAGTAGAAGGTAAAATTAAGCAGAAAATTCCTCTAATTTTTCAAATTTTAGCTAAGTCACAACCAAGAAGCCTGAGCACTTGTTTGTGTGTATAGAAAGCCATGCCTGTGGTTCCAGAGCCTTCTGACTACTCACACCTTACCTGGGACATTGTGATAAGCACTTGCAGTTTATCTTTACTTGTACCATATGTTTCTATTCAGTCTGCTGCTTAAGCTCTTTTACGGAAATCATCTCCACAAATTAGAAGATTGGTAATTTTAAAAGAAACTGATCTTTTATCTTTGAATATTCCTTATGAGTTCAGTAAGATGGTACATTAGTTATTTAATGTCACATGTCAAATCTCAAAACTTAGTAACTTTTTTTTTTTTTAAAGATGACTGGTAAGGGGATCTTTTTTTTGTTTTTATTTTTTAGCCCAACCTTTTATTTATTTATTTATTTTCTTTTTCTCTCTCTCTCTCTCTCCCCCCCTTTCTCTCTCCTTTCTTTCTTTTTTCCCTTCCCTTCCCTTCCTTCTTTCCTTATTACAAATATTCATGACATACAAAGCTGATCGTCCCCCCTCCTGCCCATGATGTGGGGCTCAGATTCATATTGGGGGCATACCTTTTGTCCCCTCCCAATTATCCCCTAACCTCCTTCCCCCTCCCCCTCTCCCCTCAACTACAATTTGTAGCCCTAGGAATGTTCCCTCCCTGTGTTGGATCATGGCAGTACTGTGGTCTTTCTTTCCTTCCTTCCTTTCTCTCTTAGCTCCCACATGTGAGTGAGCACATGAGGTATTTATCCCTCTGTGCTTTGCTTTTTTCACTCAACATAAGTTTCTCCAGGTTCATCCATGTTGTTGCAAATGGGAGTATTTCATTCTTTTGTATGGCAGAGTAGTATTCCATAGTGTATATATACACCATAGTTTCCTTATCTAATCATCTATTGATAGACATTTAGGTTGGTTTTGTATCTTGGCTATTGTAAACAGAGCTGCAGTAAACATGGGAGTGCAGGTATCTCTTCGACATATGATTTCCATTCCTCTGGATATATACGCAGAAGAGGGATTGCTGGATCGTAAGGAAGATCTATCTGTAGTTGTTTGAGAAACCTCCAAATTGTTTTCCAAAGTGGTTGTACTAATTTACAGTCCCACCAACAGTGCAGTAGTGTTCCCGTCTCTCCACACCCTTGCCAGCATTTTTTTATTCACTGTCTTTTTGATTATAGCCAGTCTAACTGGAGTGAGGTGGTATCTCATTGTGGTTTGAATTTGCCTTTCCCTGGTGACTTGTGATGTTCTGCATTTTTTCATGTATCTGTTGGCCATTTGTATGTCTTCCTTTGAAAAATGTCTATTCATCTCCTTTGCCCATTTTTTAATTTGGTCATTTATTTTTTTATTGTATAATTGCTTGAGTTCTATGTATATTCTGGATATTAGTCCCTTGTCAGATGCATAGTTGGCAAGAATTTTCTCCCATTCTGTAAGTTGTCTTTTCACTCTGTTGATTGTTTCTTTTGCTGTGCAGAAACTTTTTAGTTTAATATAGTCCCATTTGTTTTTTTTGTTTTTTTTTTCTTTTGCTGCTTGTGCTTTCAGGTTCCTGTTCATAAAGCCTGTTCCCTGACCTAACTGCTGAAGTGTTTCACCTATATTTTCCTTAGTAATTTTACAGTTTTGGGTCTTATACCTAGGTTTTTAATCCATTTTCTTATACCTAGGTTTTTAATCCATTTTGAGTTGATTTTAGTGTATGGTGAGAGACACGTATCTATTTTCATTCTTCCGCATATGGATAACCAGTTTTCCCAGCACCACTTGTTGAAGAGGCGATCTTTTCCCCAATGTAGATTTTTGTTGCCTTTGTCTAATATCAGATGTCTATAAGCCTGAGGAGTGATTTCTGGGTTCTCTATTCTACTCCACTGGTCTGAATGTCTATTTTTATTTTTATTTTTTACCAGTACCATGCTGTTTTGGTTACAACAGCTTTGTAGTATAATTTGAAGTCAAGCAGAGTTATGCCTCTGGCTCTGTTTTTTTTGCTCAGGATTGCTTTGGCTATTTGGGGTCTTTTGTTTTTCCATATGAAAGGTAAGATTGTTTTTTCCATTTCTGTGAAGAATGTCCTTGGTATTTTGATGGGGATTACATTGTATCTGTAGATCGCTTTGGGTAGTATAGACATTTTCACAGTGTTAAATTCTTCCAATCCAAGAGCATGGAATATCTTTCCATCTTTTGTGTCTTCTTTAATTTCTTTCAGAAGTGGTTTGTAATTCTCATTGTAGAAGTCTTTCATCTCCTTGGTTAAATTGATCTCTAGGTATTGTATTTTTTTAGTGACAATTGTAAATATGCTTACTTTATTTCTCTTTCTGTTAATTCATTATTTGAGTATATAAATGCTACTGATTTGGGGGCATTTATTTTGTATCCTGCAACATTACTGAAGTTATTAACTAGCTCTAGGAATTTTTTGATAGAGTTCTTAGGTTTTTCTATATATATTATCATGTCACCTGCAGATAGAGAAAGTTTGACTTCATCTTTTCCAATCTGGATTCCCTTTATTTCTTTCTCTTGCCTGATTGCTGTAGCTAGTACCTCCAGTACTGTGTTGAATAGAAGTGGTGAGAGTGGATATCCTTGTCTTGTTTTTATCCTTAAAGGGAAGGCCTTCATTTTTTCCCCATTCAGAGTAATACTGGTGGTGGGCTTGTCATAAATGGCTTTTATTGTGTTAAGGTATTTTCCTCTATACCTAATTTGTTGAGAGTATCATGAAGGAATGTTGAATTTTGTCAAATGCTTTTTCAGCATCTATTGAAATAATCATATGATCTTTTTCCTTGAGCTTGTTGATGTGACGGATCACATTTATTGACTTTGGTATGTTGAACCATCCTTGCATCCCTGGGATGAATCCCACTTGATCATAGTGTATAATTTTTTTAATATATTGCTGTATTCTAATTACTAATATTTTGTTGAGGATTTTAGCATCTGGGTTCATCAAGGATATTGACCTGTAATTTTCTTTTTTTGTTGTGTCTTTATCTGGTTTTGGTTTCAGAGTTATGTTGGTCTCATAGAATGAGTTTGGGAGAGTAGCGTCTGTTTCAATTGTTTAGAACATTTCACAAGAATTGGTATTAACTCCTCTTTAAAAGTTTGATAGAATTCAGCTGTAAAGCCATTCAGACCCAGACTTTTATTTGTTGGAAGATTGCTAATTACCACTTCAATCTCCTTGCTTGTTATTGGTCTATTCAGGTTTTCTATCTCTTCTTGGTTCAGTCTTGGTAATTTATATGTCTAGAAACTTATCCATATCTCCCAAATCTTCAAATTTGTTGTCATACAGTTGTTTATAATAGTCTCTAATGATTCTTTGTATTTCTGTGGTATCAGTTGTAATGTCTCCCTTTTCATTTCTATTTTTGGTATTTGGGTCTTCTCTTTCAAGAAGATGAAGATTGGGATATCG
>NW_007730909.1:85941-108693 GCF_000696425.1 Galeopterus variegatus | reverse complement strand
ACTTTATCTGGTTTTGGTATTAGAGTTATGTTGGCCTTATATAAGGAGTTTGGAAGAGTAGTGTCTGTTTCAATTGTTTGGAATAGTTTCATGAGAATTGGTATTAACGCCTCTTTAAAAGTTTGATAGAATTCAGCTGTAAAGCCATCCAGACCCAGACTTTTTTTGTTGGAAGATTGCTAATTACCGCTTTAATCTCCTTGCTTGTTATTGGTCTGCTCAGGTTTTCTATCTCTTCTTGGTTCAGTCTTGGTAATTTATATGTGTCTAGAAACTTATCCATATCTTCCAGATTTTCAAATTTTTTGTCATACAGTTGTTTATAATAGTCTCTAATGATTCTTTGTATTTCTGTGGTGTCAGTTGTAATGTCTCACTTTTCTTATTTTTGTTATTTGGGTCCTCTCTCTCCTTTTTTTTGTTAATCTAGCTAATGGTTTGTCTATTTTGTTTATGTTCTTGAAAAACCAACTTTTAGTTTTGTTGATCTTTTCCGTTGTTTTTTGGGTCTCTCTTTCATTTAGTTCTGCCCTGATCTTAATTATTTCTTTCTGTCTACTGCCTTTAGGTTTAGATTGTTGTTGTTTTTCAAATTCTTTGAGGTGTAGCATTAGGTCATTTATTAGGAGTCTTTCCATTTTTTTTTTATATAAGCATTTACTGCAGTAAATTTGCCTCTTAGTACTGCTTTTGCAGTATCCCACAAGTTTTGGTATGATGTATCTTTATTTTCATTAGTTTCTAGAAATTTTTTGATTTCCTATTTAATTGCTTCTTGAACCCATAGGTCATTCAGGAGCCTATTATTTATTTTCCATGTATTTGTATAGCTTCCAGCAATTTGCTTATTGTTTATCTCCAGGTTTAGTCCATTTTGGTCTGAAAACATTGCAAGGATCTTAACCCTTGACTTGGTGTTGTCAGCACCACGTTCTCCCAAGTGAGCTAACCAGCCATCCCTATATAGGGATTTGAACCGTGGCCTTGATGTTATCAGTGCCACGCTTTCCCAAGTGAGCCACAGCCAGCCCAAAACTTAGTAACTTTTAAAACAACTGCTAAAATTTATCTCTCATGGTTTCTGTGGATTAGGGATTCAGGAGAGGCTTGGTTGAGTGGTTCTGGCCTGGGGTCTTTCATGAGGTTGCATTTAGATGTCAGCTGGGGCTTTAGTCATCTAACAGTTGCCCTGGGGTTGGAGAACACCCTTCCAAGGTTGCTCATATGGCTGGCGAGTTTGTTTTGGGTGTTAGTAAGAGGCCTTACTATCTCTCCACATGGGCCTTTCCACGTGGCTGTTTGATTGTCCTGCCATCCTGGTGACTAGCTTTCCCCAGAGTCAGCAACCCAAGAGACCTAGGCAGAACCTGCAGTGTCTTTATGACCTATCCTTGGAAGTCACATACTTACCCAAGTCAGCCCTGATAGGTAACAGGACTACATAAGGTTAAAATACACCAGCATCATTACGAGCTGTCTTGGGAGCTGGCTACAACGGGTAGGATGAATTGTAGTATCACATGTAAGCCATAGTAGGCAGGCTGCTGAGACCTTTTCCTCATATTATATATGTTTTGAATGAATAGAAGTTTATTGTGATTTACAATAGCTAAAAGTAGGAAGTATATACGGTGATAGTCTATACCTTGGATTTTAGTAACTAGCATTTGGTTTTTGAAAGAGGGATGGATAATAATTACTAATACATATTTTTCTTAATGTTCTTTATTATATTTTAAAAATTTTTCTGAGAATGAGTCTCAAATATAAAAGCTAATTATGGACAATAACAATATTAATGTCATACAGTAGAATTTAAATAGAAAACCATTAAACAACAGTGGTATTTGCTATTTCATCAAGAATCTATTACAGTTTTTAGTGACATAACTTCACAACATAGAAGGAGAAATGGTTGGAAGTACAAGGAGAAATAGACAATTTCACAGCCACAGAAATACCAAATTTACTGACTAACCAGGCAATTTAAAAGGGGAATATAGAAGATTTCAGTAACACAATTAGCAAGTGAAAATTTAAAGCAGTATAGAAAATTTTGAACTCAGAAAGCAAAATATACATATTGTTCTTAGGAAATATCTGAGGCTGACATAAATATATTACTAAAATTGAGCAAGGAAAATACAAAAAAGAAAGAGAAAAAAGCTGTAGATTATTCAACACAAATACACAAATCTTAAATATAATATTAGCACGTCATATTTAGTAGTGTATTGAAAGAATAATGAACTGTATCCAGTAGGATTTATTCCTGGAATACCAAGAAGGTGGTTCAGCATAATGAAATTTGTTAAAGATAGATATTAAGGTATTATAATAACAATTAAAAAGATATTAGTAAAATTAAGCACTTGCTTAGTTGCTAGACACCATTTTAAGGAGAAAAATTGATGATCTCTGTAGATACACAAAAAAAGCATATGATAAAAGTCCCCCTTTCTTATTTCTAGGGTGGGGGACTCTTAGCCACCTAAGAATAAAATGAAATGCCCTTAATGTCATAAGGTTGTATCTAATGACAGATTTAAGCAAGGCAGTAGTTAGTAGTAAAATACTAGACACTTGCCTGTTAGGGTTAGTAACAAGATAAGGATGCATATCTTTAGTACTACTATTCCGTCTTCCTCTGCAGGTCTTAACTTAGAAATTTATAAACATTGGGAAGGATTGATAAAATTTTCAAAATTTGAAGACAATATGATTGTCAACTTGGTGTAATTCGTGATAATTAACTGAGAAAGCATTCTCTCAGATGAGTTCCATTGAAAAGTCACCTTTTCTATAAATCAGCATTAATCAGTAAATGACATGAGGAAAATGATATTTTATCAAGAATTATAACTTTCCTAGGAATTATTCTAACAAGGAATGTAGAAGACTTGTACAAAGAAGACAATAAAAGTAAAAGAACACGGAAGGATAAATGTACCCAAATGGGAAAACTACATTTTGTAACAGTGTCATTTTTTTTAAAGCCATCTATAAATTCAGTGAAATCACAGTCAATCATCCAAAGATTTTTTTTGAATGAAACCTGACAAGCTGATCCCAAAATTCATATGGACAGGAAAATGCATAAGAATAGGCAAAACTTTTTTTTGGAATGGGAGGTGTCCAGAGTGGGGGAGCCTAGTGAAAGGAGAAGGAATTTGTCCTAACACAAAAACATACCATAAAGTTAGTTATTTTAAAAATGCGTACACATATAGCTCATTTGAACAAAATAGAGAGTCTAGAAGCAAATTGATATGTATTTGTAGGTGTTTGGGATGTGATAAATTTGTCATTTCTAATCAAGCTGAATTAAAATAATTGTATTTTTATTATTTGTTGGAGTGGGAGGATGATAGTTTTGGGAACTTAGTTCCATATTTCACATCAGATAAAAAATTAAATTCCAGATAGATGTGAAAATCTAAATATAAACACAAATCTATAAAAGTTATAGAAGAAGATATGGAGTATTTTATAACCTTGATATGAGAAAGGCCTTTAAAAAAAAACCTGTTACAAAAACCACAAAGGAAAAGTCTGACATCTAATGACATAAAATGTAATAAAACATTTATATGATGAAATATATGTTAAAAAGATATGGAGACTGGGAGAAATTACTTACAACATGTAACAGATAAACACTGAAAAAGCACCAATATATCAGTAAGAAAACAAACAATTGAGTAGAAAAACATGCAAGGAATTGAACAAAGCACAGAAAAAGAGTTACAAATATCCTATAAAGAGATGTTTTTTATTTCCTAGTGGTCATGGGAAGTACAAATTAAAATAATAAGATATCGTTTTAGCCCAAAAGAAAAAGAAAATATGATATTGAAGAGAGAGTGAGGGAGTGGATATTCTCATACTGTGGTCGTGGGGATTAACTTGTTAAGCAACTTGAAAGGCCATTTGTCAGTATCTATCAGATATAAAATGTTTATAAATTTGAGGAAGCAAGTGCATTTCTACAAATCTGCTTCAGTAAAACTAACATTTGTGTTCAAAAACAGAAAAGCATGTACCAATGCAAAACTGGATACAGTGTCAATCTTTCATCCATATTGTGTTAGAGCAGTACTGTGGAATTGCCTGTAACTTTAATCTCTCTATGCTAACATGAAAAATCTGAAGAAATTAATGGAAAAATTCATATGTTATGATCCCATTTATGTTTAACACTAATACTTGTGTAAAAGTGGGTGTGTTTGTGTACATGCATGTATATGTGTGTATTTGTATTCATGTGTATATATAAATGAATAGGAAAAGGCATGGAAGGAAGGATACATAGTGAATTACAGTAGTGACCTCTGAGAATGATCACCTAAGAAGGTATTTCTAGTGCTTTGAATACAATTAAGGAATAACTAAAATATGTAAATAAGTCACTTTTAGCATGTCTGTAATAATTACCATCTTTATTCTAATAATTAATGGCACCTGTTTGAGTGTCCGGAATTAACATTCACAGTATTTGAAAGGTGTAAAGTAGGTAGACATATAGCAAAGGAATATGCATGACCACTGAAATTCACATTTCTCTGAATCCTCACTTACCGGACAGTCCTTTGGAAAAAACAAAATGTTGTTCAAAGTCTCTGGTGATAGGGTGAATGACTTCTAGATGAGTTATTCAGGTCATCTGAATATCACCGTCGTCATGACCACTCTTCCTGAGCTGCTTTGGAGAAAGAAACACCTTTATACAGTGAATCAGAGTAATAAATCCTAGTGTGAAGACTTTTACTCAATACACATCCTGTAGACATGTAGAGACTGAACTGTATAAGTGTACAGTTCTCTTGCTGTCCCATTGACATATGAGAGAATAGTAAAGAGTAATAAATCCTAGTGTGAAGACTTTTACTCAATACACATCCTGTAGACATGTAGAGACTAAACTGTATAAGTGTACAGTTCTCTTGCTGTCCCATTGACATATGAGAGAATAGTAAGTTAAAAATTATACAGGGCTGGCCAGTTAGCTCAGTCAGAGTGCAGTGTTATAACACCACCATCAAGAGTTTGGATCCCATATCGGCCAGTTGCCCAAAGTAAAACAAAATTATACATCACTCTCTCCCCAGCTGATTTTCTTTCTTTTTTTTTTTTTTCCAGTGTTGCATTTTATTTATACCATAATATGCAGCAAAAATTATCACCTGAACTTCAAAACAGATTTCTTATTGATTTTCATGTTTAGTGTTAATTTCCAGGTATTTAAATTTTTTTTTATTTGGTCTTACAGGCAGTAAATATGGTCAACTTGGATTATAAATTTTGATTGTATGATTAAAGGCCTGTGCTTAGGCTTACCTTGCTTGTTTGTATGAAAGAAGTTACTAAGCAAAAGAGTAGAGTGAATAATCTTGGAAGGAAGATTGTAAACTATTTCTAAAGTAGACGTTATATGCTCGTTAACACTATTTTTTACTAAGTATTAAAGCAGGTTCCTAATACTCTCTGCAGAATGACATTTTTAGGCATTGTATTTCCTGAAACAAAAATCTACGTTTTTAAAATATTTTGTAATTTGATCAACCTTTCCTCTAGTTTGTTCAAATAATGAAATTTTAGTGACCTGCCATAGTATTTAGGGAATTCTGTGTTGTAAATTATTTCTTTAATGAATTACCTCTCTCTAACTGCTTGATCAGTTTACTTGCTAATGAACTAACATACTGTAATCTTTCAAAAGGTCTAATTATGTCAATCTGCTGAAATTTCAGGAAATTCAACAAGAGACAGATATCCCTGAAAGAGAGCTTGTTAGAGCCCTAC
This sequence comes from Galeopterus variegatus, assembly GCF_000696425.1. Taxonomy (NCBI): domain Eukaryota; kingdom Metazoa; phylum Chordata; class Mammalia; order Dermoptera; family Cynocephalidae; genus Galeopterus; species Galeopterus variegatus. The sequence goes on along the minus strand of NW_007730909.1, from coordinate 102,891 downwards.
AGTCCCTCGCCTGTGGTAAACCAACACAGCGGGTTCTTACAAAAGAACCCAAGTCAAAGGAAATAGAAAATGGTCACATATTTACAGTTAATGATCAGTTCACATCCAAACTACACAGAGTCAAGATTCAAACAGGTATCTGGAATTATGTTTTCCTCTTAAAAAAATTATATATTTTCTTCTCTAGAAAAAATTTTCATGTGTCGGATTTCTGTCTTTAAAAAAATAATGTTCTTCTGATTGTTCATGACTTAGGCTTTAGAAAGAAAGCTTTTATTAGTATGTGTGTATCAAAATGTAGCTGAATCCAAGTACAGTAAGCATTTTAAAAAGTAACTTATAGTGTGAACAAAGTACTTTCTATATGTTTTTCAATAAATGGGATAAAATTTTATGATCATGTTAGAAGTGCCTATAATTGTTTTTAACTGGTTGAGTTAACTAATAGTCAGTGAAACTCTTATTTTTAAAACTGATTTACAGATTTTTCAGAATTGGGAATACTTATATAAAGATTGATCTTTAGATGGAGCTATTTATATTTTGATAAATATTTTAAATTTCAAAATCTTAAAGCCCGTTGGTACCTCTGATTTGAAAACATAGAAATGATATTGTGGTGAACGGTTTTTAGTACAGCCTTTTAAATTGGTAGTGAAAATTGTATTCATTATTTATTTAACATAATGTCAGGTATGTTTTCTATGTATTTAGCAGGGAAAAGGCACTCCATTCTTGTAGATATTTAAAACTAATGCAGTTTACTACATGGTTTCAAAACTGTTTATTACTGGATAAGCTTCCTAGTACTAATTATCCATTACAACTTGTATATCTGTGTAATAAAATGGTATTTTAAAATAAGAGAAATAAGACTTTTTTTAAATGACTATAATCTGATTTTTTAAAATGTATTTATATTGTACATTAATGAAAGGTGTAATGCCTTATAAAAATTATTTTTATTTTATTTGTTTCAAAAAATTTGCTGTTTATTGTAGAATCTAAAAGAATTTTATACATAGTTAAAAACACAGAAGAGTATTTTTGTTGCACATCATATTCACCTTTACTTCAAAAATTTTTGTCTGCTTTTTTTTATATATATTTGAAACATAATTGATTGTACATGTCCCTGGGGTACAGCATTGAATGTCAATACCTCTGTACAGTATGTGATACTCAAATCAGGATAATTGATATATTCATCATTACACAATGTAATCATTTTTCATGGCCCTTTACTAATTTTTCACTAATCTCTCCCCCCTTCCCACCTCTGGTGGTCTCAATTATTTATTTATTTTTTATTTTAATTTATCAATATACAGCATAGTTGATTTTCATGTCCCTTTACCAATTCTTCCTTTCCCTCCTCTCTCTCCAGCTATTTTTATTTTAAAAACATAATTGATTACTAGAATACATTGACTCAAGAACTTTATATATGTGTTTGATTTGTTCTCTTTTTTGATCATTTTTATTTTATGTGTGTGCTTTGTAAAGCAGGGTGGTTGTTTCTGTTATACCCTTGACTCCTTTGTCTCATAGTTGCAAACTATATCTATTGTAATCTTCATCAGCCAAGACTGGGCCATGTGTATATGAAATAACACAAAACTGTGCTAATGGGTATCATGGAATAAAATTTCTTTTTTCCTACAGGGTAAGATATATGCCTCAACAGATTAGAACAGATATAGGTTTTGAATTTCAGGGCTCATTTGTATCTAGATTTGGAGGAAAATAAGAGTATATGGGGCTAGATATCTGAGTTATCCAGCCTCATGCTGCTTTACCCTTCAAATAAGTAACTATCTTTGTAACCCAGATTCTATCATGCCCAGCAACACTATCATATATTAGTATTATCAAAAAAATAGTCTTGTCTTCATGGATTTTTAGTTTTTGGTGTTATGTACATGCATGTGCGTGCGTGCGTGTGTGTGTGTGTGTGTGTGTGTGTGTAGTATTCTAGGAATGATTAAAATAGGAGTATAGAAATATATGATGAAGGATTTGACTGGATAGATCTCTTAAAGTTCTTTTCTTCAGTGATAAAATTCTGCAAAGAAGTGTTTTTCATTTTGGGATGGTTTTTTGATGATCTTCCCTCTTATATTTTAAGTCAGAATTTTCTCTTTGGTGGTAAAATAATGCACCCATATCCATTGTTTTTATCAGATTGTCAAAGGCTCAGTAACATAATCAAATACTTAAAGACTGTGACTGTACCTGTTTATGCTGCTTTTGCTATAGCCTGTAATAGGAGTTCAAGCAAAGAAGTGAAAAGAATTACTCAAATAACACAACCTTTGAAAAGAATTAGATTCATTGTAATCTACAGCAGTTTCTATAATTGAGTTTTCTCCACCACCACCACCATCACTTGCCTTCTCAAACCTCCTGTCCCTCAGCATACATATAGATGCATAGGTAGGCACATACACAAGCTTACCTTCTGTTATGATCTTGTTAAGTTCACAGTATTGTGCTAGGCTCTGAGAGGGAGTACCTGCCCTCACATTTTAAAAAGACCTTATAATGCAGTGTGTGTCACCATCACAATCTTCCCATTCATCTTTTTCTGCAGATAAGTAAGGAGTATACCTATTTAGGTGACCAAATTCAGATGAACCAAATGGATCATTTAAAAAATTCTTTTTTCCTCCAACTTTTAAAATATTTTTAAATCTACAGAACAGGTGAAAAGCACTATAATGCTTTTCAGTGTGGCCATGACTTATGTTTACCAGTCATTAAGATTTTGTCACATTTGCTATCTCTCCTACCCTCCTGCCTTTCGTGTGTGTGTGTGTGTGTGTGTGTGTATTTGCTGAAGCAGTTGAAATTAATTTGCCAACATCTTAATGCTTACCCCCTAAATACTTCAGCACACATCTTCCTTAGAATAGGATATATTCCCACATCACTGCAACACTATATCACACAAAAGAAAATCAATTCCGTATTATCTTTGTACCACCCATATTTGCCTTCAGTTGTCTCAAAAATCCCTTCTGTACATTATTTTTTGGATCCAGGATTCTATCAATGTTTCCACATTACACTTGATTTTATTTTTATGTCTCTTTAGTTTTATTTAATCTAAACCATTACCTCTATTTTTTTTTTTTTTTTTTTTTTTTTTTTTGCATGGCATTGGCTTGAGGAATAGCATTATTCTTTCTGAGTAAACTATTTTAATCTAATTTTGTTCTTTTTCTTTGCTAAGATATTGATTATCTTTTACTGGGGAAATGATACTGAAAGCAGTATTCTTAACAAAGGTATTCTAATTAGAGACAATTGAATGGACATGCACACCAGAATGATCTTCTAAATTGTATAGTGTACTGTCTCGTGGCAGTGCCCAAGCCTAAGTCATCAGTGTCCCTTGTGCTTCTTTGTAATTTTCCAATTTCTGCCTCCAGAAACTTCACATCTACTTTTTTTGATGACCAAGTAAACAAAAAATCAGTTATCTAGTTTTCTTTCTCTGCTACTTCAATTAGAGCAAAGTTGTAGGAGAAAGGGACTTCTATATTTAATCCGTTAGCAATTGCTTTGAAGACTGTAGGGAAAACAGAGTAAGACTCTTGTAAAGACTATATGAATTTGTGATAATGAGGTTGTGACATAAAAAATTAATAAAATATATGACAAGAAATTGTTAGATAACAATTCAAGGAGATTTTGGCAAGAGGTACAAGTGAATTACTTCACTGTTAATGGCGTTCCTTTAACTGATGTTGTAGTAGTACTTTTAAATTTATTTAGCTGACAGAATCTTGGCAATACATACTCTTTCCTCCTCTTAATGCCTTAGATATTACAGCTGCATTTTGAGTTAGAAAGACAACAAATATTCACCTGTCCAAGATACTTTTGTGAGGTTTAACTTGGAGCCATGATGTAAAATATTAGTTGACTTCTGGAAGTCACAAGCAATGAAAATTGATTACTGATAATTTTACTACTGAAGATATCCAGCTACCATTTTTCTTCCAGGAAAGTAATTACTATATTCCATAAAAACAAAATTTATTTTTTTATCTCAGAAAAATTAAATTTCTGATTTTGAAAAGAATAATTTAGAATTGTAGTAAACATTGAATTAGGCACTTTTTGTGTGTTTACTTGAATTATTATTAACTGTGTGAATGTATACTCAGGTCGAAATTGATTTTTCTCTGTTAATAGTAAATTATATTGTTTGCTTATAAACTAAATTTCTTTGTTATATTTATGATAAATACCTTTATTTCTATTTTAGTTGCTGCCAAACAAGGTGAATCTGACCCTGAAAGGAAAGAAACAAGGCAGAAAGTAGACGATGACAGAAAACACGAGATAGAAGCTGCTATAGTGAGGATAATGAAATCTAGAAAGAAGATGCAGCACAATGTTTTAGTAGCAGAGGTGAGGATACTTCGAGTGGGTTAATGTAGAAAAAATAGAATAAAAGTTCTAGTTACCATTTAAATTTAGGAAATATATTCAGCTAATTAAAAAAATAATTTTAAAATTAGGAAATTATAGTCATGTAACACTTCTCATTTAGAAGCATGGCACTTGATAATTAAACATAATGATATATGAAAATATGTCCACACTTTAAGAACTAATATGTTTTTAATGAAAATAGTAAAATATTGTTAACAAAGCAAATAACTTTACTGCTATTTTTACATTGTGTAAACAAACTACCTTTATTTCTAAAAATTAATAACAGCATTTATTGAGTGCTTTCATTTTAAAAATTAGGAAACTAAAGAGGAGATGATTCATTAAGAGGTCATTAAAATAGATAAGAGATGATTAGGGCCTGGGTTAAAGTATTGGTAGCGGGTAGAGAGTTGAATCAAGATAATTAGGAAGTAGAATTGACCGGATCTGTTGACTGTCTGATAATGGGATATGAGAGGGAGCAGTTGAGGATGCCTCTTAGGTTTTGGCTCGAGTGACTAGACAGAGGATGGTCCTTTTAACCGAAAAGAGAAGAGTAATATGCTGCTGTGCTCCAGATGTCAGTTGATAGCATTTTGTATAAGTTGACTTTATTGTATTTTGGCATATCCAGGGGCAGGTATCCTTAGGCCAGCTGAATGGAGAAAAGTGAGGGTTACAGGTTGAATTGGGAAGTTACTATGTGGGGATGTAGTTAAAACCGTGGGTTTAGATTAAATTGCTCACGGATAGCATGGAGGGAGTGAGAGAAAGAACTATAGGGTAGACCCCCTCTTTGCCATTTAAAGAGCAGTGAGAATAGCAAATGACATTGAGGAAAAGAAAAGCCTTTTGAGCACTGGTTTTCAAAGTGTGGTTCCTAGACCAACAGCATCAGCATCACTTGGGAACTTTTTAGAAATACACTCTCAGGATCCACTCAGACCTGTTGATTCAGAAACTTGGGGTAGGGCCAGCAATCTGGCTTTATAAAGCACTCTAGGTGATTCTGAGGTATGTTCAAATCTGAGAACACTGCTATAGAGGAAAAAGAAAAGAAAACAAGAAGATAGTATGGCAAGGGAAGAGAATTACAAGGAGTAACTGATTTCAAAAATCATAAAAAGACCAAGTAGAATAAACACTAAGGGATATTGTCAGTTAGATGACTGGGAAACTTGCCCAGAAATTTTCATTGGACTGGTGAGAGTGGATATTCAATGGCAGAGCCTTGAGAAGTAAATCGAGGTGGAAACCACCAAGAGCACTTGTACTTTGAGGTATTGGCTCATGGGAAATGGCAAAGAAGAGGGCAGTACTAGAGGATTAAGTGTTGAATTGAAGAGTATAGGATTTTTTTTTTCCTAGATGGAAAGATACTGAGCATGTTTATATCCTAAGGATAAGGATGGGATGCTTAAAACAAAAGGAAAGATAAGGGGGTGAGGAAATAATACCAAAGTCTAGAAAAGGAAAGCCGAAGATTGTATAGAGAATACAAGTGGGTGGTAAACATATTAATGTGGGTGTTACTGAATATGCCTCTTCCTGAGAAGCCAGGGCAGGGTGCAGGTGTGTGCTAAAGTAAAGATATAAGTATGGATAAATGTATATATGTAGGGTGGGAATTTAAGGAATTTTGAACTGAAATGGCCTCTTTTCCTCTGTACGTTATGGTACAGGGCTTAAGGACCTTGTCAGAAATTTGAAATATCATCTTTCAAAGAATGGTGCTTAGGAACTTACTGAACTTGAATATGATAAGTTTGTGTTACCAATCTATACCAAAGATTGGCAAATGTTTTTGTAAATGGCCAGTTATAGCATGAAAGCAGCCATAGTAATACATAAATAAATAAGAGTGGCTGTGTTTAAGTAAAATTTTACAAAAACAAGCACTGAGTGGCTGTATTTGGCCTGTGGCTATAGCCTGCTGAGGCCTGGTCTACACAAATGGTGTAAAAACTACAGCTTTACCAGAGCAAGGAACTCTGTAGTAGGTTTAGAATTATGTGGTAGATGTAGAGTGTAGATTTGATCAAAGGGTGTTTATAGAAAAGGACCAAAGGAATCAGGGAGTTGAAGGTACTGTTGAGAGGACAGCTGATGAAGTGATCTCGAATACAGTCTAGGACTCATAAGGAAGGAGGTAAGGTCAGAAGAAGCTGTTAAGAGCCTGGGAGGAATGAGGGTCAGAGGTTTGGAGATCCCAGATGGGTTGAGAGCACGTTTGTTTATATTGGAGTGGTAATCCTGGAACGGTGATAGATTTCAGTTGCAGAGTGGTGCTGAAGTTTCAGATTTCAAAGAATTATCAGTCCATTGTGGCTTTGGGGATGAACTGATCAACAAGATAAAAGAAAAGCTGGCTTATGGATAGCTGATTGATCTACAAGAGAGGGAGGGTGGATTCGTGGGAAAATCATGGACTTGGAGGTCAGGAGTGTTTAGGTCTCTGCCGGCTCTCTGATTTACTACTTGTCCATTTCAGTTTTCCTCTCTGGTTTATTTTCCTCTTTGTAAAATGAGACAATCTACTTTACAGTGTTAAGAGGGTTAAATAAACTAATATATACAAAATGACTGATAAATAGTACAGTCAGACTGTGGCTATTGCTGTAATTACTGTTTTATTATTTAGTGACATCACAATACTTAGGCTCCTAACAGCAGCTGAAAAAAAGAATAACAGCAGTAGAACTTATTACTATGGATGGGCATTATCCTAAGGCATTACATCTATTTACAGCCAATTCAGAAGTCCCCAAAACTAGTAAGTGGTAGACCTGGGGTTTGAACCCAGGTAGTCTGGGTTCAGAGTTTGTGTTCTTAGTCACATTATACTGCTCAAGTTCTGTGAATTAGGAGGGTAACCCAGAAGTCAGTAGATGATAGCATCAAAATGGTTAAACCATAGGGTGGTATATTTTTGTACTAATATATTCCAACTAATTTAGCTGTCAACTACTAATCCATTTTAGCATTCACATTCTGGTATGAGGAAGTGCATTCTAGCCATGCGTTACATTTTCAAATAAAACTTTTTAAAATTTTCTGTACTTCTAACTTTGGTAACTCAGTTACTAAAGTTTAATCTCTGAGTCTTAAAATGATACATTGGTTCTGTGCAAAGATAAGAATTTTTGTGTGTTTATATGGAAATGGTATAGTTAAAATTTTTTTTCTGGTAGGAATTAGTTTTTCTATTTTCTTTTTCAGGTAACTCAGCAGTTGAAGGCTCGATTCCTACCAAGTCCAGTTGTTATTAAGAAACGTATTGAAGGACTTATTGAGAGAGAATATTTGGCACGAACACCTGAGGATCGCAAAGTATACACATATGTAGCATAAAATGTGTTCAGGAATTTGATTTATTCTTGGACTGTACTCTTCGCATGGACTGGGAAGTTCTTTTAAATCATTAAATATTAAGACGACCATCTCTTCTATTAAATTACAGTACATGTTCTAGACCATTCAGATCAAGCCTTTACTCCCTTTGAGAGTTTTCAACATCAGTTGATTGAGCTTCAGGCTTTACAACGTTTATCCGTGTAGAGATCATCTTTACAGTTCCTCGGGAAAATGTGAATGTGCCGCGTTTTGTTTTCAATACTGTATGAAAACAGGAAAAAATAAAACAAAAATTTAGAAAATACAGCTCATTAAAATAAAATTGTTGAATTTCATTTCCCCAGGTCTTCAGTGTTGATGTAAATGTGTTTCTGTAGTGTTGCTTAGCACTTTGCACATTGTGTAAGTTGGGTAACAAAAATGGCAAAAGAAATGCAGAATTCCCATTTATCTTGCTCTGCTTAAGACATTTCTTTAGCTAGTCTTGTTTAATTTAAAGGTTTGGTAAATATACAAAGACCCAAACATACAATTTGAGCATGCTTTATTCTACCACTTGCACTTACTAATCTTATAGCCTTATGACCAGGAACCTTTGTTTTGGGCTCATTACACACCCTGATTTGGTTTTTCCCTATTGTAATTTGATATTTCCCAAATTAAGTCTTATCATGATTAGGCTTTGTTCTGAGTTATTTCTAGAGAAAGAAAATATTTTAGTATGTATAAATTGTATGATAATTTTTTGCTGTTGTACTTACTGCTAATAGTGGATTGTATAGGGTGGTGTTTTTATTTCATTTCTTGTAGACAAACAAATGAATTTAGTATACACATACCCCACTAATTCAAGTATGTCAGAGCACAAAGTTGGCAGCTGGTTATATTTAATTCAGCCCCTTTGAAAAGCACATACAGTTTATACCTTGTTTATAAATATCTTAGGTTCCCCCCACCCCCACCCCTTTAAATATATATTTTGGTGAAGCTGTGGTGCACTATTAATTTGTTTCAAAATGCAATCTAAAGATGCAATAAATATGATTACATTGATAGTTTCAACGAAATCTTCAGTTCATGCAGCTGTGTTTTGGAAAGTGATCAAGCAATATTTTTCAAACCTGATGGTTCTTGGATATTAGCTGTTGTCCTCCAAAGAGTCATCATTTCACATTTTCAAAGATGTGCTTTGTTGCTGATGATTCTTGTCAGTTATCCTGTGCTTCCAACTTACACCAGTGTTTTTTACCCGGTTGATCTGCCAAGGATTATAGTTTGCTTTATTTTAACTTTAAAGTATTTTTATCTTCAATTTTATTTAATTTTGTTTTCATAAGACAATGTTTCAGATATGTAATTGGGGCAAACCACTATAGATTTTTGTTGGATAGGAAAGTGAAATGTTACTAATAAGGTTAAATAACCTACCCTTCATTGATTATCAATACTGTTGATACATTTATTAGAATGTATGTCTCAGAAGCTGGTTTCTGTTTAAAATTTATGGTCAAGTTACAACATCTGAATTCTAATATGGATTAAAAACTCCACATAAATATTTTTCCCCATGCGTCTTGGGTTATAATTTTCCTTTTAAGACTTGCAAATATGCTTTTATTGCACTCAATTTTGTCTCCATCCGTACTGTAGAATTATAAGCCTTATGCTCTTAATCTCTACATTTTCCACTTTTACATGCCATTGAAAAATATGAACGTTATTCTCAGGACACTTTTTACATACATGAGTGGTGGTAAGTCAGGTGCAACATGGAGAGCAGAAGGGTTTCACGTTCTGATTTTTACTTAATGGAAATTTTCTGTAATGGTTAGATGTTTATCTACAGGAAGGTGTGGGTATTTCAGGTTTGAGAATGTTTTTATTGTTCTCAGTTCCCAAATGACATATAACACCTTCGGAAGTAGGACAACTCAGATTGTCGAATTAATAAACGTGAAAGATGTAAAAACTTCATTTATTAAAAATCCTAAATGAGACATTTAAACAAGAATTTAAGTGCTAGTATAAATAATTAAAAATCAGTCAAGTTTATGTCATTGTCTCGAGTGTGGCTGTACAAATCAGATCTAGGCTTTAGAGACATACTTGTATAACATTTTGGAGCACAGGTTTGATATGCTATTAAATGCTTATAAATATATTAAAACACATTTCTGAATTGCAGTTGAGTGGAATGGTTGGGGATTGCTCGTGATGCTACATTGAAAAAATTAGGTCACCTAAGATGTATGTTTTAGCTCATAAGTATTATTTTAGCTCATAAAGCTCATATAAGATACACTTGACATTGCTTTTTTGTCAGCAAGAAGTCATTGATGGTATTTTTCTCAGCTTTTAATGTTTTAATTTGAAAGATTGAAGCATTCTGACCGTTCATTCAATCCTGTTGGTGTGAATAAATTTTGGTGTCTTGAAGAATTTTAAGGAGGGTGGATGCGCAGTTTTCAACTGCAAAAATAATGTAAACTGTTCAGTAATTGTTAAATTGTGATTCCCTGCTATCATTTTCAAATCCAGGACAGTGTTTATTTTGAATTGTTATGTTATTTAAAGATAAAAAATTCATTGCAATTAGGAAACACACAGCCTCACAAAATAAAAAGTGGTTGTGATTGCAAGGATTCTTTATGTCAGTGAATTTAAAAAGGGGATGGGGGAAGGGATGCATGGTTCTCTAAGGATACCCTAGAGTCACCTGTGTAGCGTTGGAAACAGACATGCCCCACTACCAAGCCCCCAGGATGCTGATATGCCTTCTCAATGAGAGTCTTTGTTACTGGGTTGCAGGAAAGGTTTAGGTGAGAACCAATGATCTTAAGATAATGCCTGTATCTCTAAGACTAGTACACTGGCATCATCTCAGGCGTCTAATTATTATTTACTTCCTCAACTTGGAAAATAATGTTTACAGTTTTAAACATTCGTTTTGAGTAACTGCCTAGTATTACAAGGTTTTCTTTGCCTGTCTGCTATAGCTTTTAAGACTCAATTTTTATAGCCTAAAATTTTCATTTATTACATGATGTATACTATTACTAGATTGTCTCAATCTTGGAAGAAGAATCTGTTACATATAAATTGTAATTCATGTATTTTACTGTATGGTGCATTGGTATTCTGTTGATATGAATGTTAAAACATTTCAGGTTAGCAAAATTATAAGTCATTTCTAGTCCCCAAAGCATAAATAATTAGAAATGTTAATGACACTTAAGTGTTCACCATGTGCTAGATACTGAGTACTTTACATATATTCATTTAGTTGAATCATCAGCTTTTTAAAATAATCATTATTATACTAGTGTTTTCCCAAGATTACTGCTAGGAAATGGCAGAGCCAGGAGTTGGACCTAGGTTTGATCGTAGGTTCTGGTTCCTGAGCCTATCTCTATTCCATGCTGCAAATTGACATATTCCGTTTTTAAAAAAATCATTTATTTTGTGCCTTATTCACATGAGTAATATGGCAAACTACAGTTAAAGGTAATACATGAAGCACCTCAATTTGGAATTTTGCATATTTTTGTTGGCTTTATATTAATTGCTGATACCAACTTTGGTTGAAAGGAAAGCAGGGAAGGTGATGGCTGCTATTCTAGAAATTTATCCATCTGAAAGAAAATACACTCCCCACACCCACACAATCGTAGTGAAAGTTTTATATAAGTGGGTAACACGGACAAATGCTTAATTTAAATTTAAGTCTACAGTTTTAAAAAAATGTTTTCTTTATTGTGTGCTTTTCCTATACCAAATCGATTTTTAGCCAGAAGGAAGAGAAGACCTAAGAATGACAGTAAATTTAACAAAAAATAGTACAAAGATTGATCATCAAGCTAACTCTTGGGAACATGCACAAGTAGGAGGTCTTGAAACCCCATTCATTTAATAATTTTAGAAATGGCAAGTTTGTAAACATGTCATTTAAGTAATTTGATCCTCAGTCTTAGGGTCTAAGTTGACCTCGAATGAGCCATGCAAAAATAGCTTTAGAATTATGTGTGAAGAGCTCAGAGTGAACTACCATATTTTTAATAACTTAATGAAAAATCATCAAACTTCAATATTCCAATAACAAAGTACAGTTTAAATAATGTATACAACTATTGCATATTAAGAATTCTTGCAGTGTGGGAAAATTAAAATTCTAAGTCTCAGGATTCTTTCTGCAGTTGTGCAATGTCTGGTATGCGGTGGGTGTAGGCATTCACTCAGTAAGTCTCAGATGAATGTGCTTAATGATCACTAAGTGTTCTGAAAGTCCTAAAAGAATTGAACTTTAGAAGACAAAATTTGTGCCACATTATTGGGGTTATGACATAATATTCGTGGTATGAGGATTATATTTTTGACTTTTATAAGAAGAAATTATTTGATCTTTCATTTTCAACTAGATAAAAAGTGAAAAATGTAGACCAGCTGCTGGGTTGTTCCTGATGACATTAAATGCTGATTTTGAAGCCCTCTTGACATACCATCACTATGATAAGCACTTTACTAGTATTAGCTCATTTGGTCTTTCCAAGATTCCGTGAAAAAAGTCAGGCCTAATGACATAAACACTCATGCAAGATCCCCCTAATTAATGGAGTACAGGAATTTGGGCCCAAGTCTCTGATTCCAAAAACCGATTTTAATGACTGTTAATGTGTCCCTAGTAACTGGTTGTTTGGCAAACTGGACAGAACTTTATAAGTTGAATTTGGTTCTGAAGGTAGATTTTCTTGGTAAATATTTTGGTGGAAGTTTGTGTTGGTTTATTTGGAATTGTTTCTGGCAAACCTGAATATGTGAAACTTTTATGGATCCTGCACAAGAGAAAATTGATATGAGCTGTGCATGTTAGTGGATATGGCAAATGTGGACTATTTTGTTTGTAACAAGTTTATAGAACTGATTTCAGGTATCAATACCTGTAGACTTAATCTTGTTTTATTTCCTATATAATGCCATTCTCTGAATTTACTAGACTGGTTCTGCCCTCCTCCCCGTCAGTGGTTGGCTGATACAGGGATCTGAACCCTTGATCTTAGTGTTACAAAGCTGTGCTCTCATGATTTTTTAGATGGAATGGAATTGTAGTTTGAAAGAGATGGAGAAAACTTGCCTAAAGAGCATGGAATCAAGTGGGGAAAAAGACAAAATCTGCATTTCGTTCCAGTGCAGACAGCAATAGGAAACGTGTGTATGTGTGATTATAAACTAGTGAGACTGCTGTGCTCTCATGATTTTTTAGATGGAATGGAATTGTAGTTTGAAAGAGATGGAGAAAACTTACCTAAAGAGCATGGAATCAAGTGGGGAAAAGGACAAAATCTGCATTTCGTTCCAGTGCAGACAGCAATAGGAAACGTGTGTATGTGTGATTATAAACTAGTGAGACTATCACAACCCTATTGCAACTTCTACACCTGAATGAAGGGGGCGCAGGCTAAGGAGAGTACCCTTTCAAACCAAGAAAGTCCATACATGGTATGTTCATCACATTTTAAAAACTACCCTCTTAAGTTTGCCTGCAAAACCATTTTGCAATACTCCTAAGGAAAGCATCCTTACTATTTTTTGACCAAAATTAGTATTATCCAAGTTTGTAATAAGGCATCTGTATTCACCAGACTTGCCTTGAGCTGATTAAAAAATAATGCAATCCATCCTCAAAGAAATGAAGGTTTATAACTATTAAGGTTATGCAAGAGTGCTAGAGACTAAAAAGCAATTCCAAAAGGGGAGTGGCATATGACTTGGTGATTTCCAACTTAACTGCACATCAGAATTTCCTAGGGATGCTTTGAAAAGAACAAAAAATGCCTCTTTGGGAGATTAGGATTTAATAGGTCTGAGGTGACTATACGTGTTAGGATAAAACATATAAACTCCCAAATTTCACTAAGTAGATGAGAACATGGATATGATATGCTAGCTGTGAGATTTTCTTTAACATACTTTACATGCGTTTATTACGACTTAGCTGGTTAAGGCAACATGTTGATTGAGTCAAGAGGTTTGATTACAAAGTGGGCCAGTTAATTTCAAGCTACTCATGGTCACAGATCACAGTATTAATCATAGCCAAGTAATTGTCATTAGTGGGTCCAAGTGGGGGGTAGGGGAGAATCAGTATTAGTATCTTAACAGCCAAGGGGCAATTGTGATCTTACAATTTTAATTAGGCATTCCCACTGGGAGAAATCAAGTCTAGAAACCAAGTGTTCAAAGCTCAGTGACCTCTATCCCATTAGTGTGAGTTTAGATAATAACATTAAAAGAGTGATTCTAAGAGAAAGTGCCTACTGAACAGCTCTGAATTTTTATCCTCAAATCTTAGAACCATTGGTTGTGAAGCGACTTAGGTCTGAGTGACAAAAATTGAGATGTTTGTGCTACCAGCTTTGTAAGATAATATAATAAGCTTAGACCATAATCTTGGTTATTATCAATGTAATCCAGATGGCACAAAGTGTTTCTAGTGAGATTGTCTTTGGTTTGATGATCATTCGCTTAATCTGACATAAGATGACTCCCTTAAGAACGTGATACTCCTCACGTTACATCCAAATGTAACTTTTGAATTATTTCTCAGTAATGAGCTTTCACAGAATGATCCATATTCTCTTAAATCGGTAATTACACAAAACAAATATTTTTAAAACTCTCATTCTTGGAAACAAAAATGAGACTCATAAAAGTAACTCCCTCATCAGATTGATGCATGGATTAAAGTCTAAGTGTGTAAAAAAATCTACAAACTCTTCAACACAATCAAGCTCAATTCTCAAGCTTGGAAAAGCAGGGAGGGCCCCACTTCCAGCCTGTACTTTGAACCCTGAAGATGGACCTTCCCTTCGGAGTTCTCACTAATTATTGCCATTCTCAGATCCCTGACCACACGTGCTGCTTTAGTCCGGGTAAGGATACACCGCCTATTTATGTTTACTTCTCTATATAACTCTTCCTTCTCCGTAGGACTCAACTATGAATCCAATGGCAGATCTGGGTGACAGATGGCATTGCCACTCTCACAGGAGATTTTCCCCTCTGAAGCCTCTCTTAGAAGATTGGAGTTTAATTTACCAAAGGAGCAGCTGGTGGCATGCTCTCACTGAACCAGCTCTTAGCCTGGTACCTGTCACTCAGTAAATTCTCAGTAAAAGCTAACTACATTCTGACTCATTAATGACAACAACACTCATTTGTGAGACAAAGGGTGGAGTCCCCCACTTCTGTAGAGTTAATAGCCCTGCATATGAACCCAGGTGGTCCCATTAGCCTCAACTGAGTTTCTCACCTAGAAAATTTGATTTATAAACTAAACCAGATCATTATATTCTCCCCTCTCCTCTGAGCTAATCTATCTTCCCGAAATATACCTAATCACTATGAACTGCCCGCAGTCCTTTTTTAAAAATCCCATTTTTCCCCAATTATTTTTTGCAGTCAATATGACCAAAAAATGAGTTACTAAAACAGTTATAAAACAACGACATTGTTAAAATCCAGTTTTGTGTAAATGTTTTTGCATGTGTGTGTATATGTATGTGTGCACATGGATATGGGTGTGCACATTTGTGAGTGACGTTAGATCGTGAAAGTAGTAGGTAGTTGAAGGGTAGATAAATAATTTCTGTTATAAATGACCAGATATATTGTTCATCAAATGGCAAACCACATAGTAATGAGATGATTATAAAACCTAGTTTTATTTCACTACCTTTAATAATAGTATATTATTAAATATCAATAAAATTCTGTTAGGCAAAAAATGTACACATACATACAAGCCCACATATATGGAACTTTTTAGAAACTTTGTTTACTGATAGTTTATATGCTAATTTCTTATTGTTAAGTGTATCAATATCAGATATTATGTTGTAAATACCTACCTTCTCCTTTGGCAAAAAATATGCTACAACAGCATAAATACATGAAGATGTCTGCATGTATACAAAAAATGTTACATTTATTCAGTGCAGCCAAATATTTACATGATCTATATTCATTTCATAATTTCTGATGTACATACAGACCGGTTCCCGCTCACTGGCTGAGCGAGGCGCAGGGGCAGCGCCGAGGGTTACAATCCCATTGCCGGTCCCCGGTCCGGTACGGGGGCAACACTGAGGGTTGCGATCCGTTGCCGGACACAGAAAAAGACAAAAGACCAAAAAAAAAAAAAAAAAAAAAATTTCTGATGTCAGTTTTCTGCAACTGTGTTACACATCTACATCTTTTTGAAAACTTGTGAATGCATGTATAGCCTGACCTGTCTCTGATGACTCAGGGTCCACAGGTGTCAACTAGCAATTAGAAGTTCTGTGACTTTTGGCTTTTCTATCTCCTCCTTCCAAGTCTGGCTGTGAGTTTCCCCCTTTTCTCATTGTGCTTGCCTCCAACAGCCTCCTTGCTTCTCCTGTGCTAGACTAGGAAACAAAATAACTAATGTGGCAAAATTGCTATTCAGGAGTCAATGACTCTGAAACAAAAGGAAGGGAGGAAGAAAGGGCTTGGGTTTTTATGAGTTTATTTAGCTGTGGCAAGGCAATTTGGGTTTGGATTCTGAAATATAGAGGAAATCTAACCTCTAGATTAAGAATGTGTTACCGTATAATTTAAAACTGCCTCTCCACATTGAATCCTAATACTTTAAGATAAGTTTCAGCCCAAGTTTACTAGGGAAAGCGCCTTTAAGAAGGAGGGAAGAAGTTGAAAGGGGTCCATGAAGGGTGGGATGACAATACCAAGTTCCATGAAGGGTTCTAGTTTATTCTTTGATTAACTCAAGACAGAGTGTGTGCAAACATATTTATAAGATATGTATACTTTCAAAAGTTACCTGTATTGATGTGAACTCCCATCCAGCCACAGGTGGAATTGGGGTTATGTCACTGCATGAATATTCCCAATTGGTTACCTAATTCATGTCTCATACATAACCTACTAACTTTTAAAGAATGTGAATGTAGTGAAATTTATTTAACTATACTGAGTAACATTTTGCTTTTCATGGGATTCATTCCTTTTTCCATATTTGTTGAGCACCTTCTATGAAGGTACTTCAAAAAGTTCATGGAAGAATTCATATTATCTTTAATTCCATTTTTTTTTTCCTTTTTGTCTTTTTTCGTG
>NW_007730909.1:81734-85931 GCF_000696425.1 Galeopterus variegatus | reverse complement strand
GGCTTTAAAAGAAGAGGAGAGTCTGTCTTGCTCTCTCTCTCCCTGTCCGTCAGGGGCGTGGTTCTGAGGGCTTTAAAAGAAGAGGAGAGTCTGTCTTGCTCTCTCTCTCCCTGTCCGTCAGGGGCATGGTTCTGAGGGCTTTAAAAGAAGAGGAGAGTCTGTCTTGCTCTCTCTCTCCCTGTCTGCCTCCAACATCTTGCAATGTGAGACCCTGGGTCACTGTTGCCACCACCAGATGGACTTTGGACTTCCCAGGCACAGAAACTGTAAACAATAAATTTTGTTTTCTTATCAATTACCCAGTTCCATGTATTTTGTTATAGTGACACAAAAAGGACTAGTACAGCAGCTATGTCACAGGGCTACTGCAGCAATCCGGGGGCTAAAGATGATGACAGCGTGGACATGGTGGGGGAACGGCTATGCTGAAAAACATCAGATTCTGCACATATTTGAAAGTAGACTCTGAATCAGAGTATGTGGGGAGTGAGACAGATGACACTAAGCCTTTTGCAACTAAAAAGATAGAAACTAAAAAGATAGAGTTGTCATTACCTAAGAGGGAAGATGGTTAGTAGAGCAGTTTCGTTGCATTTCTTTTTTCTTTTCTTTTTTAGTTTTGATTTATTTATTATTATCAGCCTTTATTTTTTTGGAGCAGGTTTAGATTTGCAGCAAAATTGGTTATTTCACTTTGAGATAGAGAAGAGTTGAGGGGTTCAGTTTAGAGACTGTTAGGATTCAGTGTCTAGTAGGCAAGCAAGTGTGGACATTAACAGTTGGATATATGTTTCTGGAGTTTAGGGGCAGGATATGGGCTGGAAACACAGCTTTAGGCATTGTCACTATGTAGATGGTATTTAAAGCCGTGAGACTCGAGGAACTCACCAAGGACGTTGTGCCAGGTATCAATGTATGAATGTCGCCTTTCAGCGCCAAAAGCACCCTTCATCTGTGCAAATGGATCTGGGTCCGTTAAAAAGTTTTCCTTTGCCTGCTGACATGATGCTCAGCTTCATCAGTAGAAGGAGCTGATGGGACACTACAGGCAGAATGGTTTTCCGTCCTGGTGTTTGTCCACCAGCTCTCTGCAGAATGCACTTTTTCTTTTGGTCCACTGCTCCACTTGGGCAGCTCCTCCAGTGCTAGGTGCCTGCAGGACGTAGCTTTCTGAGGCATCTGGTGACCACCCCCAGTGACTTCTTAGGCCCTTGACTCAGATCAACAGCTTAGCTGGGAACCACAGACAGTGTGGACCTGGGCTCTAGCCAAGACTGCTGCTACCTCATCCTCTCCTCAGCAACCTTCCCCCCGCCCCAGCGCATGCTGGGAGGCTGTAGAAACTGGCCACCTGACCATCCCTCGCAGCATTCTGGAGCCACTTGGGCCAAGCCATGCACAGAAGTTCAGTAGGTTAGGCCCAATGATACCTCTCTAACTCCTGGTTCCAGCAGTGTCTGCTGTGGTGCCCCAACCCCTCCTGCACACCCAGCTCCCTCTGTTGTCTCACCCACCAGCCTGGGCTCACTGCACCATGAGCAGATGTTTCCCACAGCCTTCCCAACATGCACACCGTATGTCCAGGCCTTGCTCCCACACTGGCATCCCATCTCCCTCTGCACACCCTCCTGCCAGCCTTAGCTCCCCTGCATCCCAGAGGTTTGGTCCTGCTTGCTTGTGACTACGTGCCAGCAAATCTCTCCTCATCCAATGTGTTGCACACAGCCTGCCTTCTTCAGTGAGGTTTAAACCCCCTTCCAAGTTCGTCCTCTTCTGAGTACTCTGCCTTGGCCCCAGGGTACCCAGTGGAGTTCTCCCGCCATCTCATGGTTACTCTCCCATAATAGGAATAATAATTCTTTATTTTAAATAGTTTTAAAAATATTTTCTTATTTTAAAGTTCATGTTAGCAATTAGTATTAATGATACAGACTATTAGAACATAAATGAGGTTAACTGTGGGAAGTCACCAAGAACGGCACAGAAAAATCACCCTGGGATCAGAAAAGGAAGCTCAGATCTTCCTAAATTTCTTCTAGTCAAAGTGGTTCCTCCCTCATCTCAGCATTTACCTTTTGTACTTTTTCTCTTCTCACTTGGAAGACAGGCGTTGCCTACTTTTAATGCAGGCATCTTTCTGTTTGGCCTGTGATAGACATGGTACTATTAGATCAATAAAGACTGTTGGTTGATTGAGACCTTTCTCCACAGGGAAAAATGTACAGAAACTGCAGCATGGGCATGATCCAAGGTTTAGGAGAAGAGAAAGGGAGCTTAGAAGATGGGAAAATAGAGGCAGAACGTTGTTGTTTTTAATCTTGTGTTTAACTGAGTAGCTTCAGAAAAATTTTTAACCTGAACAGTGATTTGATCTTAGCACTGAAGCAAAAAAAAAAAAAAAAAAAGTTCTGTTTAAATTACTGTGTGGTACCTTTCTTCTGATTGGACCCAGACAATACAAAAGTTAAGAGTAAAGAAAAAAAAAAAAAGAGAGAGAGAGAGAGAGAGAGAGATTTAAGGACTGCGCTCTGGGGCACCTCATTGTTAAGAGGCTGGGAAGAGTGACTAGGAAGACAGACTCTAAAAAAGTGGCCAGGGAAAGGGGAAAACCAAAAGAATATGGCATTGTATCACAGAAGCCAAGTAAAGAAAAAAAGGAAGTGATTGACTGTGTCAAAAGCGGCTAATGAGTCATGTATGATGAGAATTCAGGATTAAATGTGGGATTTAGCAACGTGGGATCATCAGTAACCTTCACAAAAGCAGACGAGAAGTTAGAAGGAATATGGAGATTGTCTACCAACCTTCTATCCAAAGCAATACTGCTCCACACGCTCTTGACAGATCACTCCTCACGTATACAAACACCCACATCTTCTCAGAATATTACTATTTAGGTAAGTCATTGTATTTGCAAACTTTAGGGCTTAATATGATTTTAAAACAATTGAAGATCAATATAGAAAGCACAGAATACTGGGATGTCTTCCAAGACTTCTCCATATGTATTAATTTAACTAATATTTATTGAGCATCTATTGTGTTACTAATTGTTCTAAGCACTGGGTGGGATATAGTAGTGAAATAGGGAAGCAAAGAGCTTGCCACCGTGAAGCTCACATTTTGGTGGGAGAAAGGTAATAAACTAGTAAACAAACACATAAACAAGTGTGGTTTTGTAGTGAAATGTACAATGAAGGAAATAAAATAGAGTTAGTGACAGGAATAGGAGGGAACTACACTAGAATTTTATCAGTGGTTAGAGAAGTCCTCTCTGAACAGGTAACATTTGAGCTGATACCTAAATGTGGAGAGAGCAGAGCAAAAATCTGGGAGAAAAGCATCCTAGGTAGAGCGTGTAGCAAATAAAAAGGATCAGAGAGAAGCAGCTTTGTGGATTCAAGGGACACAAAGAGAGCAAACAACTGAAGCACAGTGTAAAATCTGGGAGAGAACTGAAAGATGAGGTACAAAGATAGCAAACTTCCAATTTCAGCAAGAAGGACTAACGGGTGAGATTAACCCTCTTGTCTTAAGCAATTAGAAAACGGGACAAAGTATATAAAGTAATGGTTTTCAGATTTTGGACAACATGCAGCTCAGAACTGTGATCCTTGAGAAGGGGGGGGAATAAGCAATCCTTACATATGCACCAGCTAACTAATGGGGAGACAGTTTTCAGGCTGCAGTGCAGAGAGGGAGAAACCCAAACAGAGCCTGGAAGTCTTTCTGAGTTGAAAAGTCAGGAATCAGAGTTGTGGGGGCTGGGAGGGGGGGCGCGCGGAGTGAGGGGAGTGTCAAAGTGATCATAATCCAAAGAGGAGAGGGCTGCATCTAGGGAGAGCTCAAGACACCTGCAGAGGTGTCTTCTCAGTCTTTGAGCATTGATTTGAGCATTTGTGAGAGGAAATTACCCAAAGCTAAGGAAAGATCCATCAGAAAGGAGGAAGCAGAACAGTTCTCTGAGCCCACACAAGTCTGGGCATACTTTGTGCTCCCATCAACAAAGTGGAAAAGTCTTGTAAAACACAGGGCAGGGCCGGCCCGGTGGCGCACTGGATAGTGCGCTGCTTGGGAAGCGCGGCGGCGCTCCCGCCCGAGGGTTCGGATCCCACATACAGGCCGGTTCCCGCTCACTGGCTGAGCGAGGTGCGGGAGCAACGCCGAGGGTTGCAATCCCGTTGCCGGTCCCCGGTC
>NW_007730909.1:65536-81467 GCF_000696425.1 Galeopterus variegatus | reverse complement strand
AAAAAAAAAAAAAAAAAAAAAAAAAAAAAAAAAAAAAACACAGGGCATTGTGCAGAATCTTCAGAAGGGTATCATGTGCAAAGCAAAATTAGCTCTAGACTAAAGGTTGCTCTAGACCTACACTAATAACAATTAAAAGCAAACCTCAAAAGGAGCCAACTGATTCCAAGTAACTTAACTGCATCAGAAAAAAAAAAAAAATCCAACAGTATTTAAAGGAATACTACAAAATCTCACAATCAGTGCATAAAATTCACAATATCCAACATCCAATAAAAAAATTTGCTAGGTATGCAAAGAAGTGGAATATGACCCCAAATAAGTAAAAACAAACAAACAAACAAACGAAAGAGCCAAAATACGGAGATGATGGAACTGGCAGACAAGGACATTAAAACAGCTATTATAAATACATAAATACACTGCACATATTCAAAAAGGAGAGAAAAACAGTATCATAATGAGGAGAGAAATATGGGATATGGAAAGACCCATATGGAACATTTAGAGATGAAAAACACAACATCTGAAATGAAAAACATACTGGATGAGATTAAAGCAGATTAGACACCATGAAGAAAAGACCAGACAACTTGAAGACATAGCAATAGAAACTATCCAAAGGGAAGCATAAATATATTAAAAAAAAAAAAAAGAACAGAGCATGAGCGACTTGTGAGACAATATTAAGTGGTGTTAACATACTTGTAATTGAAATCCCAGTAGGAGAGGAAGGGAGGAGAAAACAGAAAACATACCTGAAAAAATGAACAAAGTTTTTCATAATTTTATGACAACAATAAATCAGGGATTGGAAAACTATGTCCCATGGGCCAAATTTGTAAATAAAGTTCTACTGAAACACAGCTTTGCTTACGTATGTATTTCCTATGGCTACTTTGAGCAGTTTTGACAGAAACTGTATAGTCTGCAAAGACTCAAATACTTGCTATGTAGCCTTTTACAGAAGAGTTTGGGAATGGGGGGAAGAGATTAACTGTAAAGGGCCAGGAGGGAGCTTTTTGGGTTGCTCATATGTCCCATATCATGACTGTGGTGGTCATCACACCATAGCACATATTTCTCAAAACTCATTGAATTGGGGGCTGGCCAGGTGGCGCACTGCTACAGTGCACCGCTTGGGAGTGCGGCGGCGCTCCCGCCGAGGGTTCGGATCCCACATACAGACCGGCTGCTCACTGGCTGAGCGAGGTGCGGGTGCAACACCGAGGGTTGCGATCCCGTTGCCAGTCCCGGTCCGGTACGGGCGCGACACTGAGGGTTGCGATCTGTTGCCGGTCACGAAAAAAGACAAAAAAAAGGAAAAAAAGAAAACAAAAACTCATTGAATTGCACCCTTAAAATTGGTAAATTTTGTTGTTGTAAATCATACTTCAGTACAGCTAATTAAAAAAAATATGATAGGTAAGGGCTAGTTCAACATCTTCTAGGCCTTGATAAGGAGTTTAACTTTCATTTCAATGTAACCAGTGAGAAGTCAATGGAGGGTTTTAATCAGAAGACGGACAATTTGATTTAGAAGTTTTTTTTCTAATTGAAACATGATTGGTTATATGTATTTGTGGGGTACAGAGTTGAATATCAATACCTGGGTACAATACATAATGATCAAATCAGGATAATTAGTAGATTCATCTTTGCAAAAAGTAATCATTCTTTATGACCCTTAACCAAGAGCTTGCTGACTCCCCTCCCCCCACCTCTAATAACCACAGTTCTATTCTCTCCTTTTGAAAGTTCAATGTATTATTGTAACTGTTGTTTCTTTCTTTCTTATTTATTACTTTTTAAATGGTCACTCTGGCAAAGGTGCCATGAATGAGGGACAAGAGTCTGATTTAAAGGCTTTTGCAGTATTTTCTTTGAGATATGATGGTGGCTTTTGAATTAGGATGACAGTAAAAACAGAATGAGATGGGTTTGGGATTTGTTTCTGAGGTAGAACCAACGAGCTTGCTGATTGATTGGATGTGGCGGCCAAGGCAGGTACCAGCCGTAACTTCCAGGACTGGGGCTTGGACAAGTAGGTGGGCAGTCGTGCTCTGTACTGGGACGGGAAAGACGGGGGGAGAAAGGCGAAGTCCAGAATGTGAAAACCGAATCTCATTTGGCTGGGTGTATTTAAGATAAATTACAATGTTTTAGACAAATAATCCTTTTGTTATTGCAGTTGAATTCAGGCATGACTAAATTAGTAATAAGATAAAGTTCACTCTCATTATCGTCTGATGTTTTTAATGAGAAATCAGCATTTTGACAATTGAATGTCATATAAAAAATAAATTATTCCTCTTTTAGATCTAGTTTTTCACTGTCAACTCTTGCCTAATTCTTCCTCCCATGAGAAATTTAAAAATTAATATACAGTGAGTGAGAAAGCATTTTGAATGGCAACTTTACTCATAAAAATAATCAGTAAGGAGGTTAAATAAAATAATTATATTGTGTTAATCCTCATCAGTCACTTCCCTTTCCATTCCTTCAGTCCCCTTATTTCCCAAAATGCCTCATTACCCTAAAGATTCTGATACACTGCACCATTCACATGCTCATTTTCTTTAATGGCATAGTGAATTGAATTGTGTCCCCCAAACTTACAGAAGCTTGAATTGTGTCTCCCAAGTTTTTTGTATTAGAAACTTAGCCCCACTGTGACTGTTAAGAGGGTGGGAAATCCTATTATGGTAATTGAAAGTTGGAGCCTTGAAGAGGTGATTGGGTTGTAGGACTGTGCAGTAGTGAATGGGTTAAAAATGGTGGTCAAGGGCGTGGCTCTGAGGGCTTCAAAAGAAGAGGAGAGTCTGTCGTGCTCTCTCTGCTTCCACCACCTTGCAATGTGAGACCTCTGGGTCACTGTCACCACCACCAGATGGACTTCGGACTTCCCAAAGTCCAAAGATTTATAAAGGAAATTTCGTTTTCTTTATAAATCACCCAGTTTCAAATATTTTTTTCTAAGCAACAGAAACAGACTGATACAAATGGTGTGCTAAATTGTATTTGGAAAATTGTTTCACCCAATCTGTCCTTTTTATTTTTTAATCATAAAAAGAATTTTCTGACGAGCTAATTGTATAGTATATATTCTATTAATTATTCATGATTTTGACTTTATCAAGTAAAGATAATACTAGCAAATTAAGTGCTTACTATTTAGAGGGGCCTCTCCTATATATATTTTTTCTTTTTAAAGATTATTATTTTTTACATTCTAAGATGTTGTGGAGCAGTTGGTGGAGAGGGGGAGAGGGGAAGGGAAAGAGGGATATGGTGGAAGGAGGAGGATGGGGGGACATGGTCAAGGCCCATGGCACCCCTCATTCCTACAAGGGAGACCAGACTCAGGAGCCTGGGGCATTTCTGTCTGCGGCTTGATGGTCATCACTGAGCTGGGTGAAGACATCACAGAGGCTGGATTGGATGTGGTCTGGGGTGGAGGGGTATGGCTGGAGCCCACGACCCTCCCCACTTCCTGGCTTGGGAGCCCAGGGGGCTTCCAGTCCTTCTAGGTTTTATAGGTGTTCTTCGGTGGTGTTAGATCTTTACTGGATAATATCAAAACTTTGTCTGTGGTGGTGGGTACTTGGTTTTTTCTTTCAGTTCTGTGTTGGATTATTTGCCAATCCCACCATTTAAACTCTGCACTGTAACTAATTTGTTGTCTTTTGGTTACATCTAAAATGGGGGAACGTCCTAAGAGAACCAGCACTTGAGCCCTATGGTTGAACTAAATTGCTGCTTTGCTGCTGGTTCTCTGGGGAAGGCTTTTTGTGCAGTTCAGATTTAAATTGTTGACCTTGTAAGCACTTCAGGGTCTTGTGAGGTCTGATACACCTGAGTTGTGTGGAAACTGGTCTGGGCCTGAGTCTTTTCAGCAAACTGTATCCCCTGCAGTTCTATATTCCTGACCAGTCTCCACCGAGTGGGCCTGTGCTGATTGGGGGGCAGATCAGCTGTCCATGCTGTGCCCCAGTGTTCCTTCTGTGTGCTCATCTTCCCCACCTCCCACACTCCAATCACTTCCCACGGGGTGGGCCATGTGCTGGTCCCTTGCAGTGACTCACCAGCTTCTGAGTGGCTCCTTTTTTCAGTTGCTGTGGCCCCTCACTCTTATGTGGATCCACGGGAACCCTATTAGTGGTCTAGCTGGCCTGGGGGCCACTAAGACCCTCTTCTCCCCTACAGCCTCCAAGCAACTTCATACAAAGGGCACAACTGTGTTTTTTGCCAGCTCTTACTCTGTGTTCCTCACCAGGGCCAGCCTTGAAAAGGCCAGGGCTCAAAATGGTCAGAGCAATCCTTTCTTTCTCTCATCGTGGCTTCTCCCACTTTCATGAACTCTGTATGTCTCTCCTCCTCTTCCCCTGAGCTCTAGCAGCCCCAGCTTGGTGGTCGTTGCTTTTTAATAGTTGTTAATTGGTTGAATGTGGGACAGGGTGATGCTGCGGACCATCTATTCCTCCATCTTGACTGGAAGTCCTCTCCTATATATTTTTGCTCTTTGAAGATGAATCCTGCCTTTCTACTCAACGTTATCTTTCTTCTCCTCCCTGCAAACACATTCATCTCTTTACCTGTGCTTTCTCAGGCTATGGTCACACACATAAGTGAAGCAAAACAGGACCAAGAAAATTAGCTCCAAACTGTTGGTGTCTGGCAGAAACAGGTCACCTGAAGTCAATGCCTGTGACTGAACGGGTGTGTGGGGTTCTTCTTAGACCAGCCTCTAGCTTGACTCTTTTTGTTCCTCTTCTGAGTTTTATTAGTTCCTTCATTTTATAAGGTTTGCCCCAACCACACATCTGCATTTAACTCTCTGTATTAGGCCATTTTCTTTTGCTTATAACAGAATATCTGAAACTGGGTAACATAAGAAAATGAAATTTATTTCTTACAATTTTGAAGGCTGGGAAATCCATGGATCAGGGGGCACATCTGGCAAGGGCCTTCTTCTGTATAGGGACTCCCTGTAAAGTCCCGTGGCAACGCATGGTATCACATGGTGAGAGAATCAAAAGAGTGGAAGAGAGCTCACCTTCTCACTTGGTTTCCTTATAAAGCCATCAGAGCCATGACCATGACAACCCATTAAACCATCAACCCATTACTCCATGTATGGATCAATCCATTCCCCAGGGCACAGTCCTCAGATCCAATCACCTCTTGAAGGCCCCACCTTACACCACCATATTGCAGGTTAAGCTCCAACATGAGCTTGAGGGGATAATTCAAACCACAGCACTCTCCCATTATAGGTTTCTTCCAGACTTAGGCATTGTCTCACTATTACGCTCCTTTCTTCTACCTGTTTAACTTGTGGTAATGTATATTCCTCTTGTATCCAACTGAGTTGATGCTTCTTAAGGGAGAGAATTCCTTTGCAAAACTTGCCTGCTCACTGGATAAATCTATTCTGCTATGGTTTGAATGTTTGTGTCCCCTCTAAATTTATATGCTGAAACCTAGTTCCCGAGATGATAGTAGTAGAAGATAGGGCCTTTGGGAGATGATGAAGTCATGAGGCAGAACCCTTGCGAATGGATTATAAAAGAGCTAGCCAGCCCCTTCCATGTCATGAGAATGCGGCAAGAGGACATCCTCATAGGGTGGAAGTCTATGAAGCAGAGAGTGAGCCCTTGCCAGACACTGAATCTACCAGTTCCTCGACCCTGGACTTCCCAGCCTATAGAACTATGAGAAAAAAATCTTCTGTTGTTTATAAACCACCTAGTTGATATTTTTGTTATAGCAGTGTGAACAGACTATGACATGCTCTCATCACACAGAAAAGAACTTGGGACTTGACCAGAGTCCAAAGGGCACGACTGCCAGGTGGAGTCTCCTTGCCTTCAGTCCATGAAATTTGACTCCCTAGCCGTATTCAATTCATCCACTAATTAGCATTTTCCTTTGAAAATTTTGATTTACAAATAGTCACAAACATTTGCATTTTTCTTGATTCGAATGGAAGTCTAACCACTATAAATCAACTCCTTGTGGCTAGGTATGAGTTGTTTTGTGATGCAGAACCGAAGACTCCTAGACATCTGTTAGTCCTTCCCAAATAGACTTTCAATTTCCCAGAGTCTCTGGATTGACTGGACGTATTTTCACACACCCCCATCCCCTCAAAAAATCCACTTGTTGTTTATTGATGTTTTCTTAAATTTGAATCTGTTCCAGAATAAAAGCTANAGCAGTGTGAACAGACTATGACATGCTCTCATCACACAGAAAAGAACTTGGGACTTGACCACAGTCCAAAGGGCACGACTGCCAGGTGGAGTCTCCTTGCCTTCAGTCCTTGAAATTTGACTCCCTAGCCATATTCAATTCATCCACTAATTAACATTTTCCTTTGAAAATTTTGATCTACAAATAGTCACAAACATTTGCATTTTTCTTGATTCTAATGGAAGTCTAACCACTATAAATGAACTCCTTGTGGCTAGGTATGAGTTGTTTTGTGATGCAGAACCCAAGACTCCTAGACATCTGTTAGTCCTTCCCAAATAGACTTTCAATTTCCCAGAGTCTCTGGATTGACTGGACGTATTTTCACACACCCCCACCCCTTCAACAAATCCACTTGTTGTTTATTGATGTTTTCTTAAATTTGAATCTGTTCCAGAATAAAAGCTACTACTAAATGGGTTGTCTTTGCCTAGTGTGTAAGTTTCCTATTGTTGCTGTAAACAAATTACCACAAACTTAATGGCTTAAATTTATTCTCTTACAGTTCTGGAGGTTAGAAGTCCAAATCAGTCTTACTAATCTAAAATCAAAGCATCAGTTGGGTTGGTTCCTCTTGGAGGCACTAGGAGAGAATCCATTTCTTTGCTTTCATCAG
The DNA here is from genome assembly GCF_000696425.1 of Galeopterus variegatus. NCBI lineage: Eukaryota > Metazoa > Chordata > Mammalia > Dermoptera > Cynocephalidae > Galeopterus > Galeopterus variegatus. The sequence goes on along the minus strand of NW_007730909.1, from coordinate 74,596 downwards.
CTTTTAGAGGCTGCTTGCGTTCCTCAGCTCATGGCCCCTTCCTTCATCTTCAAAGCCAGTAACGTAGCATCTCCACGTCTGTCTCCTCTCCCACTGCCTCAGCTGTAACATCACTTCCTCTCTGACTCCTCCTGTGTTCCATTTTCAAGGACCTTGTAATTACACCAGGCCAACTTGGATAACCCAGGATAATCTCTCCTCTCAAGATTTTTAACTTAATCGCACCTGCTAAGTCTCTTTTGCCATATAAAGTAACATATTCGCAGATTCTGGGGATTAGGAGATAGACATCTTGGGGCGTCATTATTCAGCCTACCACACCAAGGCAACAAATTATTTTCTCTTCTTCTGCAAAATAAAAATCATCACTAGTTTAATGAACCATAGGTCAAAGTTTATTTTCTTTATGGATAGAAGCCATACAGTGATGTGATGAGAGTTGACTAGAGTAAGATCAACAGACGTCACTTTGAGATCAGCGTATAGGTCCCCTTTGTTTTTTCTCATATTGACCAGTTTCCTTTCTTCTGTTACTTTACAACATAGAATATTATTCCTGAATTATTAAAAGGCCATCCTTTAATATGGTTGTGCAATTCATTTGAAGAAGGCTGTGTAAAGGTGTTTTGCCAGTGGAAAACTCATGTAAAGTTGAGATCAACACTGTAACTTTATATCTTAATTCTTTTCATGCCGATGGCAACATATTTCACAATTTATCTACTTGGGTTTGAAATATCAAAAGAAATTTGAAAACTTGGCATAATTAGGTTGATTTAGGCAGTAACTATCAAGACTCCACTGCATGCAAAATACCTAACTAACCACTTTAAAGAATATACCGTCCAAATGGAGAAGCAAGACAAATGGCACGATCACATAGCGATGGGGGAAGGGCAGGGACACGAGGACACGAGCAAAGGGCCAGTAAGTCCAGAAAGACTTCGCATTTTTCCTGCATCTTCAATATTTCATTTTAACCTACTTTCACTTGGGAAAACCTGAGGTGTAGAGAGTGGATAGAAAGGTATAGTTATTTTGCTTTTTTTTTTTTAAGAGAATTTTTAGGTTTACAGAAAATTTAGCAGAAAGTACAGAGTTCCCACATCCTCCTTCTATTTCCTGCTTGGGTTTAACAAATGCATAATGTCATGTGTCCACATTACAGTATCATACAGAATAGTTTCACTGTCCTAAAAATTTCCTGTGCTCCGTCTTTTCACTCCCTTTCTCCTCCCCTCAAACAGCCACTGATCTTTTTAGTGTCCCCATAGTTTTCCTTTTTCCAAAAAAGTCATACAGTTGACTACATGCTGTATAAAAATCATGTAGCCTTTTTGCACTGGCTTTGCTCACTTAGCAATATGCATTTAAAGTTCCTCCATGTCTCTTCATGCCTTGATAGCACATTTCTTTCTTATTGCTCAATTACATATTCCATTGAATGGATGTACCATGGCTTGTTTATCGATTCACCTATTAAAAGACATCTTCTTTGCTTCCAGTTTTTTGCAATTATGGATAAAGCTCCCATAACTATTAGTGTGCAAATTTTGCATGGAGAACATAATTTTCAACTCATTATGGTAAATACAGAGGAGTGTGATTCCTGGATCATTTGGTAAGACTATCTTTAGCTTTATAAAAAACTGCTAAATGTCTTCCAAAGTGGCTGCACCACATTGTATTCCCCACTAGCAACAAATGAGAATTCCTGTTGCTCCATTTCCCAGCTGGCATTTGTTATCATCAGTTTTTAGATTTTTTTTTTCTTTTTGTCTTTTTTCGTGACTGGTAATGGGATGGCAACCCTCGGTGTCGCGCCCACACCGCGCTCAACCAGTGAGCGGACTGGTCTGTATATGGGATCCGAACCCTCGGAGGGAGCGCCGCCGCGCTCCCAAGCGCCGCACTGTACGGAGTGCGCCACCACCGGGCCAGCCCAGTTTTTAGATTTTATCTATTCTAATATGCATGTAATGGTAGCTCACTATTGTTTTTAATTTGTAGCTCCCTGATAACATATGATGTTGAGCATCTTTTCATATGCTTTTTTTGCCATTTATGTGTTTGCGTGTGTGTGAGTTATCTGTCCAGATATTTTACCTATTTAAAAATTGGGTGGCTTTCTTACTGTTAAGTTTTAAGAGTTCTTTATATAATTTGGATATAAGTGTTTTGCAAATATTTCCTCCTACTCTGTGCTTTTCTTTTCATTCGTTTAACAGAGCATCTTCCAGAGCAGAAGTTATACATTTTAGTCAAGTCCAACTTCCATTTGTTTCTCACACGGATCATGCTTTTGATGTTGAATCGAAACACTCATTGCCAGATCCAAGGTCAAATAGGTTTTCTTCCAAGTAATTTTCCAAAAGTTTTATGGTTTTGTATTTTATATATAGTTATATAGTCCATTTGAGCGAATTTTTGTGAAAGGTGCAAGGTCTGTGTCTAGATTCATTTTTTTTTCTTTTTTGCATGTGGAAAAAGATGTTGAAAAGATGACCCTTTTCCCATTGAATTGCCTTTAATCCTTTATCACAAAATCAGTTGAGTATGTTTGTGTGGGTATATTTCTGGGCTTTCTTTTTTNTTTAACCTACTTTCACTTGGGAAAACCTGAGGTGTAGAGAGTGGATAGAAAGGTATAGTTACTTTGCTTTTTATTTTTTTAAGAGAATTTTTAGGTTTACAGAAAATTTAGCAGAAAGTACAGAGTTCCCACATCCTCCTTCTATTTCCTGCTTGGGTTTGACAAATGCATAATGTCATGTGTCCACATTACAGTATCATACAGAATAGTTTCACTGTCCTAAAAATTCCCTGTACTCCGTCTTTTCACTCCCTTTCTCCTCCCCTCAAACAGCCACTGATCTTTTTAGTGTCCCCATAGTTTTCCTTTTTTCAAAAAAGTCATACAGTTGACTACATGCCATATAAAAATCATGTAGACTTTTTGCACTGGCTTTGCTCACTTAGCAATATGCATTTAAAGTTCCTCCATGTCTCCTCATGCCTTGGTAACACATTTCTTTTTTATTGCTCAATAGTATTCCATGGAATGGATGTACCATGGTTTGTTTATCTATTCACCTATTAAAAGACATCTTCGTTGCTTCCAGTTTTTTGCAATTATGGCTACAGCTCCCATAACTATTAGTGTGCAAATTTTGCATGGAGAACATAATTTTCAACTCATTAGGGTAAATACAGAGGAGTGTGATTCCTGGATCATATGGTAAGACTATCTTTAGCTTTATAAAAAACTGCTAAATGTCTTCCAAAGTGGCTGTCCCATATTGTATTCCCCACTAGCAACAAATGAGAATTCCTGTTGCTACATTTCCCGGTTGGCATTTGTTATCATCAGTTTTTAGATTCTATCTATTCTAATAGGCATGCAATGGTAGCTCATTGTTGTTTTTAATTTGTAGCTCCCTAAGACATATGATGTTGAGCATCTTTTCATATGCTTTTTTTGCCATTTGTGTTTGTGTGTGTGTGTGTGTGTGTGTGTGTGTGTGTGTGTGAGTTATCTGTCCAGATATTTTGCCTATTTAAAAATTGGGTGGCTTTCTTACTGTTAAGTTTTAAGAGTTCTTTATATACTTTGGATATAAGTGTTTTGCAAATATTTCCTCCTACTCTGTGCTTGTCTTTCATTCATTTAACAGAGCACCTTCCAGAGCAGAAGTTACACATTTTAGTCAAGTCCAACTTCCATTTGTTTCTCACATGGATCATGCTTTTGGTGTTGAATCGAAACACTCATTGCCAGATCCAAGGTCAAATAGGTTTTCTTCCAAGTAATTTTCCAAAAGTTTTATGGTTTTGTATTTTATATATAGTTATATAGTCCATTTGAGCGAATTTTTGTGAAAGGTGCAAGGTCTGTGTCTAGATTCATTTTTTTTTTCTTTTTTGCATGTGGAAAAAGATGTTGAAAAGATGACCCTTTTCCCATTGAATTGCCTTTATTCCTTTATCACAAAATCAGTTGAGTATGTTTGTGTGGGTATATTTCTGGGCTTTCTTTTTTGTTCCATTCATAGATTTGTCTGTTCTTTGGCCCACCATGCTGTCTTGATTATTATAGCCTGACAATAAATCTTCAAGTCAGGTAGTGTCAGGCCTCTAAAAAGAATGTATAATGTTTAATACAGCTCTTATGTGTTTCTATGAAATATGACTGTTTAGATAATGTTCTTTCTTGAAATTAAAAAAATATATATTTTATATCATGAATACCACCTTATTACAATTTATTGTAGCTTCAGATTCCAAGAGATTTTTTTTTCCAAACTTATTTGCATGCAGAATAATTCTACCTGCTTTAATAGACTTTGAATAGGAAAAGATTATCACCTAGTAAGCAAAACAAGGAAGTCCTCTTTCTTTTTTTTTTTTTCCTTTTTGTCTTTTTTTCGTGTCTGGCAACGGATCGCAACCCTCAGTGTTGCTCCCACACCTTGCTCAACCAGTGAGCGGGAACCGGTCTGTATGTGGGATCTGAACCCTCGGCGGGAGCACCACCACGCTCCCAAGCGGCGCACTGTAGCAGTGCGCCACCGGGCCGGCCCCGGAAGTCCTCTTTCTAAACTACGATTGTTTGCATAAAATGGATTATTATGCTGAGTGTAGTATGCCTTAAGACCCTCCCACCCCGAATGGTTAATTATTAGGTAGATGTGACCAAGAGTTCAGCCTGAGAACATGCTATCTTGATCTCCATCCCTCTTCTAGTTTTTAATCCAGGGGTCTCAGCTAATGTGGAAAGAAAATGTTCTCTCACCACTGAAAACTAGAGATGGGTACCATCTACAATCCTGGTGCCACAGGCGTCAACTGAGATGACACAAAAAAGACTGACATATTTGCCATCAGTTATCTTGTAGGGTGAGCTCAGTGATCAAGTAATTTCCTTCCTGCCAAAATGGGAAGAAAATAATCCCCACAATCTTCCTAAACTCAGGACGAATCACCTCTAGCTCACAAGGGATAAAACTGCTCCAACATACTCCCTGACATGGAGTAAAACCTAAGCTGGGGCCTCCTGCAGTCAGACCAACATGGGTACTGACACAGCCTGTGTCTCCCACAGTACAATTAGGCTCTGTCATCACAGGTGAGGATGGGGACAGCCACCATCAATGGATCTTGAGCAGGATCAGCCACTTGAAAATATGACGCCAAACTGAATTGTCAGTAAATGGCCTCAGCATGACAGAGTTAATGCAGAAAGCAGAAGACAATTTAACAATATTTAAACATGTGTCTTCACTCTGATTTCAGGGATATTGCAACAATAAATTAGTATTGTCAGAAAAAAAGCACTAACTACAAAAATGAGAATGATTCCTTCAAAAAAAAAAGGTTAACTCATTAGAAGCAGTAAATGGGAAAACATTCCCAAAAATGGAAATAATGATTTTGAAGGTTAAAGAAATTTCCAGAGTGCAGGGCTAAACAACCAAGAAAGAGAGTTTATGAAAGAAAAGATGAGACATAATGACTAGATCAAAGCAGCCCCATATTCATGAGATAGGAGCTCCAGGGAACGATCAAGCAGGTGAAAGAGAAGCAATAAACAGACACCCAAAGACAATTTCCCAAGTTTAAGAATGACACGAACTCCAACTCACAATGCCGCACAAATGTCAGCAGGATTATTGAAAAAACTGAAACAAGTCGAAAGACATACATTTGATTTCTCAGGATAAAATAAGTGTTTTCCAAACAAGCAAACACAATAAACGATTTGCCTACTAAGGAAAGAGAATCAGCCTGACATCAGAATTCTCATTTGCAATGGCAAATGCCAAACACAGTGTGGAGCTGCGTTGGCAAATTTCTGGGGAAAAAACATTTGCTGAGAGTTCTATACTAGACAAGCTATGGGTTATCTCTGGGGGCCAAAGAAAGACATTTACAGACAAGCCACACAACTCTCTAGAAAGAATTACTTTAAAATTCTCCAGCCAAAAATAAATTTGAATCTGAATTCGGATCTGAAAAACTCAAGCAAGAGAAAAGTATAACATGTAACCAACAATAATGAACCACACAACTCACTCTCTGCCCCAGACCTACTGAATCAGAATCTCTGATTAAACGCAATTCCCAGGCAAGATGCTCCACTCTTAAAACAATTCTGAATGCCCTTCCAATCCCCACCTGCTGAGTGGTGAGACAAATTTAAAATTTTAAATTTGAATCCAATTTAGTTTTATGCCAATTTGGCTGAAAATGTTAATTTATGCAATCTCTAGGCTTAACTCAGTTTAAGGTGGCATGACCGTGCAATCTCCTGGTTTCATTCCACCTCTCTTGTTCCTTACTAGTGTGAGATCTGAAACATGGGGTGGGGCCCATGGAACCTCATGTCATTTGGGGGTAAGAGGAGCCCCCTGACCTCAAGTTGGTCCTTGGGTGTGCACTGGCTGGAATCTGCTGAGGTGGACAGTCCCATCCTACTCCGGGCATCCTGCTGTGTCTGCATCTGACCTCTAGAAGAGATTAATTCATAGTTTATTCTTTCTAGGCTCCAGCAGGGCCCAGTTGCCCCTCCCTATGCCCCATCAGCCTCCCCTCAATTTTCAATAAGGCTGCAAACCTTCACCCACATCCTCCATCCCAGCTTTAGCTCATGCCATCCAGCCACAGTCTTATGTGCTGCATGTCAGTTCAGTGTCCCCACGTCTCAAGATGTGAACAAAGATTGGGGCCACAAATGTAATTACACTGCCCACCCTCTTAATTGCACTGGGGTCTCCCTTGTCAGAATAGGGCTGCTCTGCCTGGCGGTCTCCTTGCATATCCCAGGTGGGAATAGAGTCTCATCATTATTTAACACACGTGTTCCTTGCTGAGCTGAGGCTCCAAGAAGAGGACTTGGGACACCCGTTTGCCTTCCTCCTCCCATGCCTCAGTCTCCCCTCGCCTCTGTCTTGCTTTTTCAACCACTCCCAGGAGCAGAAGGGATCAACTCCTCATTTACGTCCTCTGTTTATTATCCTCCACCTTTCTGATTCCAGCCTCCTGGTCAAACCCTAAGGACAGACAAGATGGTTTTCTGTGAGCTCTGGCAGAAATTTTACATCTTTCTGGTCCATGCCTAGCATTTGATATATTAAGAGGAAGCAAAGGAATGTAGGCATTTCTTTGTTGTCAACTGACTTTCAAGCATATTCGCCTATTGTCTTACTGCAAAATGCCATTTAAATGTCAGAAACTGAAAACTCTTTGTTCGTCGTTATACTTCTCTGCAAAGGAATCTTAATAATTCTCATTTTCTAACATTTCTTGATAGCAGATGAACACCTCAGACTCATATATGTGGAAAGACAGAAAAGCATTAAATATTTTTAGAATGGTATCTGCACTATGCTACTTAAACTTTATGGTTAAGTCTAAACAATTTTTATAATGTAGTTATGAAATTTATAGGTGGTAAAAAAGAATTTTAAAAATGAGAATGGCATAATATAAAACAATAAAAATTTTGGTAAAATTTTTACAGGCCTACTTTCTCTTGATAGGAATGAAGCAAGGTGAGACACTAATAAATAAAAAGATGACAAAAACTAATCCCATTAGGAAGCTTGAGATTGCTTTTCTGAAAAACTCCTGTCAGAAAGAAAATCAAAATTGAAATTACTGGTTAGAATTGAATGTCAATGGGAATATTAGATATCAATAACTATGGGATTTGGCCACAGCCATACAATAAAGGAAATTCAGGATTAAATGTTTTCATGATTAAATAAGAAAGAGACTCAGCATTTAATTCGAACATGTAATTTAATAGAACAACCACAAAATGAAACAAAAGAAAGAAAAGTAATGTAATAAATATAAAGCTAGAGATTTATTTACAGCAAGCAAAAGTAGAAGTGATGAATAAAACCACAATAAAGTGGCCTTTGGTGGGAGTGGTCAACAGATACATTTTTAGCAAAACAAATTGGTTCTCACGTTCATCTGAAAGAGTAAATGGAGGGCCGGCCTGGTGGTGCACTCGGTAGAGGGCGGCGCTCCCGCCGAGGGTTCGGATCCCATATAGAGACCGGTCTGCTCACTGGTTGAGCGCAGTGCGGGCACGACACTGAGGGTTGCGATCCCGTTACCAGTCACGAAAAAAAGACAAAAAGGAAAAAAAAAAGAGTAAATGGAGACCACTGGTTGAAGAGATCTAAATGAAAACATGCATTTAACTTACACTCTCTCCTGAAATCCTACAAAAATAAGAGTAAAAGAATTTTATTTGTTTGCTTTTTGCATAATTCTCAAGGACAAAGAGAGCAGAAGAAAGCAGTAACCAAAGTTAGGATCTGCAGAGCAGAGCCCAGAAAGCTGACTCCTCAACTGGCAGGGGAGAAAATCAAATGCAACCTGATTTACACTACGGAACCTTTCAAAGTCTCAGCGATTGGATGTTTCAGGAACCTATGAAAGTGGAAGGAAAGATGAAACTAAAAACCAGAGAGGATTGGTAGCTAGTCTGCTTAAGAAGTTATAACATTAGTATCCCTTTCACAGTCTCCACAGAGTCCTTTACCTGCTTCTCTCCCATCTTCAAAATTGCACTGCAGTTATCGGTTTTCCTGGAGAGAATAAAACAGAACACCAGAACGAGTTGAGGGTGGGGATATTTTGCTTGAAATAGAAGAAGTAAATGAAAGTTGGCACATTGAATGTGAGACTTGCAAAGCTCTTCCCCAACAGAGCTCCCAGAATGCTGGTAGCCAGCCAAATATACCTTCTAGGCAGATGGACTGGATTCCTCCAAGAGAAGAGATACAAAGATGTTGATGTCAAGGGTGTCCTGGAGAAATGGCTCAGCCAGAGATTCTCAAAGTGAAGATCAGTCAATAAACCTCACAGACATATTCAGAACTTGCAGTTTGCTTTCTGGTTACATATTCTAACAGCCAAAGGGGAAAGTATGGAACATGAGAGACCAAGACAAACAGAGCAAAGTTACTTGGAAGGCACAGAGGGAGTCTTCGGGGAAAAGAAAATCTCAAAAAAGCTATCAATATCTTCTGAGGGCTAGGAGAA